>NW_026623078.1:7028385-7333135 GCF_023065955.2 Ursus arctos
TTGCATGTGAAGTCCTTGTTTCTATAGATTGTCTCTGTAAATTTCTGTTCTATATCAATCCTGGGGTCTTTCTCCTTTTACAGAGCCCCCTTTAACATTTCTTGCAGGGCTGGCTTGGTGGTCACATATTCTTTCTCCTTGTGTCTCCATCCATTCTGAATGACAGCCTTGCTGGATAAAGTATCCTTGGCTGCATGTTCTTCTCATTTAGTAGGCTTGAATATGTCTTGCCAGCCCTTTCTGTCTTGCCAGGTCTCTGTGGAATGATCTGACATTATTCTGATGCTCCTCCTTCTGTACATAAGAAATCTCTTCCCCCTTGCCACTTTCAAGATTGTTTCCTTGGATCTAAGATTTGCAAATTGTACTGCTATATATCTATATCTATATCTAGATCTAGATCTAGATATAGATATAGATATAGATATCTATATATCTATATCTATATCTATCTATCTATATCTATATATCTATATCTATATCTATATCTATCTATATCTATATATCTATATCTATATCTATCTATATCTATATCTATATCTATATCTATATATTGGTCTAGTCTCATTGATCTTGGGAGGGGTCCTCTCTGCCTCTTGGACACTAATACTTTCTTCCTTTCCCAGATTAGGGAAGATCTCAACTATGATTTACTCAAATACATCTTCTAGACCTCTCTCTTTCTCCACCCCCTGGGGAGCCCAATAATTCTGATATTGGAACTCTTCATTGAGTCACTAATCTTGTTCAGTTTGATTCCTTGGATTTTAATTTGTTTTCCCCATGCCACCTCATTTTTCTTCTTTTCTATCATCTTACCCTCTAACTCATTAATTTGTTCTTCTGCCTTGTTTGCCCTGGCAGTCAGAGCATCCAGTTTAGACTGCATTTCATTCATAGCATTTTTAAGCTTGGCCTGATTAGATCTCATTTCTGCCCTTAAGGATTCTACATTGCCATTAATATCTTTCTCAAGCCTAGGTATTGCCTTGATAACTTACTCTGAAATCTATTTCTGACATCTTGGTTATATCCATATCCATTAGTTCTTTGGCAGAGGTTACAGTCTCTGATTCTTTCCTTTCTTGGGGGTTCTTCCTCTTAGTCATTCTGTTCAGGGGTCATTGAGGGAATGTACAGAGTCCAAATTATTGACCAGGACCCAAGCAAGATGCACCTGTTTTATAGGGTTCTTAGGGTTGTGGGCCTCTTGTTCTTCCAGCCTGTCTTCTGGGGGAAGAGCCTGCTGTACTGTTACTCAGGCAATCCTATTTGGGCAGAGTTGCCCTGCCCCCTGTGGGGAGAGGGTGGGCTCAGTGAAAACCGGTTTTGGGGGGACTTTTATTCTCTGGTGGCTTTCTTTGGCAGCTTTCCGCATTTCTTCCATGAGTCAGAGCAGAAGTGACCATATCCAAACCTCTGTCTCAGAGCAGAGAGATTGCAGTCTGTTCTTCACTGAGCTCTCCAGGCCACACTGTCTCTGTTTCTGTCTGTGCTGCTAATACCCCGCAATGTCCTGGGTTGTGGGCCCCACAGCAGCTCTCCCAGCCCTCACTCCCAGGGCTGGGCACGTCTCTGCCCTTTGTGCTTCTAAAACCACCAGCCATCCCTGGTTCACAGGCATGCCTGTATAGATCCAGGTTGCAGTCTGGGGCACTGCCCTAAAGTTCTTTCCCTACCACTACAAGTGAATCTGTACCCAGTCCCCAGAGTGGGATGCTTTTGCCTTCCTGGTGCAAGTTCATGGAGTCCCCTTCCCCCTTCCGTTTATCTTCCAGTATCTGCCTGCAGAATCACGGCTCCCCATTTCATACCTCGAGACCAACTGCTGGAGATATTCTGCTTGTGGAGATCTAGATATATCTTCTTACATCTCAGGCTGATTTCATGGGTGTTCAGAAGGGTCTGGTAGATACCCAGCTCAATCCAGGGAACTGGTTTAAATAGGGTCCCCTACTCTGCCATTTTTTCCCTTCTGTTTCTCTCTTTCTCTGTCTTCCTCATCTTTCTGTTCTTTCCTTCCTTCCTCCCTCCTTTCCTCTTCCCTAAGGTCCTCTTTTTCTTCATTTCCTTTTCTCCTTTCTTCAAAAACACATCTCATCAGAGAAAGACAAATAGGTGATTTCATTTATATGTGGAATCTAAAAAAGGCAAACTTGTAGCAACAGACAGTAGAATGGTGGTTACAGAGGAAGGAGGTAGGGGAATTGGGAGATGTTGTGAAGGGGTACCAACTTGCAACTAGAAGATGAATAGGTTTTAAGGATCTAATGCATAGAATGGTGATTATAGTCAATAGTTCAAAACTGCTAAGAGAGTATATCTTAAATGTTTTCACCATTAAAAAGAAATGATAATTTCATGATATGATAGAAGTGTTAGCCAAAGTTATGGAGGTATCATGTTGCAATAAATAAATACCAAATTAACATGTTTTACAACTTAAACTTACACATTGTTTTATGTCAATTACATCTCAATTTGGAAATAAAAAAAGAGAGATTTAGCAAGCATTTTTCTTCACTGGGCACTGTGCCAGATCCTCCAGATATAAAGACCACCAAATAATGGGACAGCCCTATTAGTGAGAAGAAAATTGCAATAGGTATAGTGAGTATTATGCTGATTAAAGATAAACTGTGCTATGAGAATTCATATGAGGAACAATTAATAAAACCATACAAAGAAAAGATCAGAGACAACATCCAAGAAGATAAGACTCTCAATCTGAGTACTAAAAGTAAGAAGTGGGTCGGGGAGCCTGGGTAGCGCAGTCATTAAGCATCTGCCTTTGTCTCAGGGCATGATCCCTGCATTCTGGGATCGAGCCTTGCATCAGGCTCTTCCACTGGGAGCCTGCTTCTTCCTCTCCCACTCCCCCTGCTTGTGTTCCCTCTCTCACTGGCTGTATCTCTGTCAAATAAATAAATTAATAAAATCTTTAAAAAAATAAATAAAATAAAGGTAAGAAGTGGGTCAATAACTCTAGCAAAGGAAGCAACATCTTCAGAGATCTAGAGATATGAGGAAACCGCAATGAGTTCAAAGGCTCATACAATGGGATAGGACTGGCACCATAAGTGGGCACTGAGAGCAAGACTTGGTCTCAGAACAAGCTTAGTCTTTAGAACTGGACCCAAGGTTTAGAGTGATACTATAGCACAGTGAATAATGTGGGGACACCTAGGTATTACCCTAGATTTCCTTATCTCCCCCACACCCTTATCCCTTCAAGTTCCCATGATGATATGTGTATCAGACTGGGACAAGATGGAACTTGCAGATGAGAAACCATATACCTGAAGAAAGAAGTGGAAGAGACTGATGGGGACAGGAAAGAGATATTCACTTGAGAGGAAGCAGACTGTACTGTGAGTGTTTCCATTATGGATTTCACTATTTTCTCTAAGTAAAACAATCTCACCAGTTGCCTTGTTTGTTTATGGGATAATTACAAAAACTTCTTGGAAAAATAAAGAGCATAAGGACAATAAATCAATAACTAGCAAGTCAATAAATAAAAAATAGGTAACTTCGATAAGCTTATTCATTAAGGAAAAACAGCTGAAATGTAATTTAATAAAATAAACCTAAATAAAATGTGGTGTTTAGCTAATCATAATGTATCAGCATTGGCTCAGTAGTTCTGAGAACTATACCATAAAATGTAAGATGTTAACAAAAGGGCAAATAGTGTAAACTATTTCTGTACTATCTTTGCAATGTTTCTCTAAATTTTAGACTGTCCTAAATTTTTTTAAATATTTAAATTAAAATGATGGCTCTGAATTATGATGTTAACCAGAATATTTTTAAGACACTTAAAATGTGTTTTGAGGATACATATATCACCTAACATGAAGTTCTTGGATCAAGGCTGGTTTGTTTTTTTTAATTTAAATTCAATTAGTCAACATATAGTACATCATTAGATTTTAATGTAATGTTCAATAATTCATTAGTTGCATATAACATCCATTGCTGGTTTCAATATGAATGGAGGAGTTCCTAAGGATTTTATTGTCATATGGCAGGGGTCTGGAGTCAAAAGCTCTAATTCATCTTTCTGTCCTGTGTTTCTCTAGGATCAAACAATTGTATAGCCTTCTAGCAGCTTTTATTTTCCTTTTAACATAACACTTAATGATAATGGTAATATAAGCAGTCAATACTTTCTGAGCTCCAACCTTATGTAAAAATGCTTATTAGAGCTTTACAAGTATTATTTTGTATAGTTTTCTTGAGAAACTTATGAGGTGTATTCTATTACTGTCCTCACTGTATACTCAAAGGAGCATCAAGAGGTTAAGTTGCTTGTACCATGGTGAGTAGTGAGCTGGGCATGATGAAGCTGTCTGACTCCACAGTCCATATTTTTGCCCTACTCTCTCCTCTCTGCTCTACTCTTCCCAATTACCTGAGCTTACATATTGTCTTAGAACATTCTTCACCTTCCTCTGGTGTTTATTTGAAGACTTTAGATATGTAGGTGATCCGTTGATGCTTGGTGAAACACCCAAAGGCAAGATGTCTACCACACTTCCTGGCACATAAAGGGACTCAGCAGACAATTGTTAAATTAATGAATGGTTAATAAATTAATAATGAATTAATGACTTAATGGATGAATGAATATTAATAGATCAAAAAATCACTAGGAGTTGTTTATTAGAAGAACATCTCCCAGGAACTATTTTCTATAAATTAAAAGCAAATGTTTTGGTGACATGCTGACATCTCTCCAATAATAAATGCTTATTTCTAGGGCTCTTAAAGGGAGAAATTTGGCAAGATGTAGTTGGATTTTCTTACCACATGGGCCCATTCACAATGTGTACTTTGGAGCTAGGTAATAAATGTGCAATCTTACTTTCCATGTATTCTGGAAATATTAAGTCAGTTGTCCTGCCATGATTTCATGAACCAGAATTCTCTTTGCCTCCTTTCAGTTAATTCAGTACCCCCCAAAAGACCACATGAGCTGGAAAGAAGGGGCACACCTACCCTAAATATCTGTGGGACCCAGAGCAAGATTATAAATGGAGCCTGTATAACATATGTCTAAATCAATATAAATAAACATAACAAATTTGAATAAATTTAAATGTTCATACTCAGAGGACAATGTTCTCATGCTCTCATAATTACTACAAGACCAGTTTCAAATTTAAAATTTTAGGCTCCTTGACTAGGTGTAGGATGTAAGTGATGAATCACTGAATTCTATTCCTGAAAACAATATTGTACTGTATGCTAAAGAACTAGAATTTAAATTAAAACTTAATAAATAAAATAAAATAAAATATAAAATAAAATCCTCAGACTCCTTCAATTTCTACACCAGACATGGCAGTGCAGAAAGAGCAAGCTTTGGCCCTCAGTCTCCAGCCCACCTCTTCTCTTGGTTCTAAATCCCAATACAGGTGGTCTCTCATGTACGAATATGGACTCTGCCACCCAGACTTCCAGGCTCTGACCCCTCAGTTTACACACAGTGCTCTCAGACTAAAAGTTCCCATACCAGTGTAGGGGTTGCCCTCAGGAGGATAGAACCAAAGGAGAGACTCGGGCAGGCCCCAGAAGTGGGCTCAAGACATTTGAGTAGGGAACTCTGGAGATGACAGCAGTCATGTACAGACTGAAAATTCTTAACAGCTTATTAATAAAGAGAATTTTAATATAGATAATTAAGCAAGTATTGGAGGACTGAAAATGTCAATTGGAATATACACAACTCTTCCTTTTCTGAATAAAATGCTACCAATCCAGATATCAACAGGACAATTCAAATGATATCCCAAGCCTCTAAATTTTGCTGTGAAGGAGGAACATTGGGAAAAGGGACCTTGCAGCCTACAGATACATAAAGAAAGCTGGAGGTTCATGTCCCTGCAATGTGCCTGGATGACTGCACAGTACTACTTAAATCTTGTCAATTCACACACTACTCTCTGGCGGACAGTGTCCTCCTGTCTGCTCTTCTGGATATTCACTGTAGGCAAAGGACCTCTGTGGAAATGTTGGGCAGTGAAAGAGGCGAATGTGATCCATTCCAGGGATGGCAAGGAAAGTGTGATCCTCACAGGGGTGCTACTCCACCCTCACTCATCTTAGTAAGAAAGCATCCAAGCTCTTACATGACCACAGGTATTGCAATTTACCTAGAAAATCTTAATATTTGGTGGAGTTCCAGATATTTTTTCCTGAGTTATGTTTTTCAGCTAAGTAATTTAAAAAGCCTCTTCACTGCAACTGATTTGGAAATAAGTGAGCAAATATAAAAATATTGCTAAAAGCCCATTGTTGTGTTTTTATTTAGTGAACAGAATTAATACCTTTCCATAGACACAAAAAGTTGCAAAGATCTTTATGTCAGAAATAGATAACCTTAAATATAAATGTTTCTGGGCATGCTTTTAGTGATCTCCTAGTTCTGGAGATCCTCGGTAGATAAAGAAGAAAATATGCAATTAATCCATCTAATTGGGGTAAAGACTTTCTGAAAAGAAAAATATTAGCTTAAACTTATCTAAAATTCCTAGCTTTCTTGCTTGATCATACTTTTTCTGAGTGAACTTGTGAAAGTCATTTAAGAAGTCTGAGTTTACGGCACATGGGTGACTCAGTTGGTTGACCATCAGACTCTTGATTTGGGCTCAGGTCATGATCTCAGGGTCCTGAGGTTGAACCCTGCATTGGCTCCACCCTAGGAAGGGAGTCTGCTTGAGATTCTCTCTCTTGTTTTCCCTCTGCCCCTCCCCCCACTTGCCCTCTCTCAGCTCTCTAAAATAAATAAATCTTAAAAAAAAAGAAAAGAAATAAACCTGAGTTCATTTGTAAAAGTGAAGTTGAATAAGATTACCCACTTCTCAAAGTATCTTTGAGACTTGGAAATAATAACTACTCTAAACCACAGATCATTTTTTTTCTTTTTTCTGTTATAGGTCAGAGCTCTTAAATATTATGACCAGTAGAAGAACCAGCTTATAGCCCCCCTGTAACTCCACTTAGAGAAACTCAAGGGGAGTGGGATGCCTCTTCTAGAGAAGCCTCCAGGGCAGGACACTGGGAGCTTCTATCCCAGGCTTTCTTGTCTTCACATGTAAACTTCACTAAGAGCACTGTTTGCTTACATGAATTGAATTCAAGTGCATTTATAAAATTTGGCACAATATATAACACAGCCCTAGGTGAACATTAATATGTAGGACGGTTAGTTTTGTTTTCAGGCTTTCTTAGAGATGGGACAAAAGGGATTCACATTGCTTCAGAAGGGACCCTGATGGACATTAGAAGAAACCTCCTGACCTAGGAGTTGTTACACCCAGCGCAGCAGGACAAAAAAAGAGACAGGCTACCTTCTTTCATTTGAAGAGAATTTAAAAGTGAAATGAAGTAAATAAATGAAGAGTAGTTATAGACAAAGGATAGAAGAGTTGATCTTTCAAGGTGTCCTCTTGAACCTACTACTCAATTTCTGGGCCAATAAACACTCCTGACTTCCCTGCTTAATACTGAACATCCAGCAAAGCCACTATACCTCGATAGCAATCAACAGCAATGCATCCTAATTTTGATGCCAGCTTTTATGCCAAAGTCATCACATTGGTTTCATGCATATACGCATGTACAGGATGAGTTAAGATTGTCCCAAGAAAGTTATGCTTTCTAATTCACCTCTTCCTGTTCATCCTTTAATATGGCAGAAGGATGCCACATGCTTTTTTCTCAGCTTCTTCATGGCTGTCTTCATTTCAGCATTTCTGAGTGTGTAGATGAGAGGATTCAACATGGGTGTGACCACTGTGTAAAAGATGGAGAGCACCTTATCCACGGAGAAGCTGCAGAAAGGCGTCAGATAGATGAATACACACGGCACAAAGATCAGGCTGACCACAGTTAGGTGGGAGGCACAGGTGGAGAGTGCCTTGCTCTGGCCCTGGCAGAAGCACGTTCTCAGGGTGATCAGGATGATGGCATAAGAGAATAGCAAGACCATGAAACAGACGAGAGATAGCAGACCACTGTTTGAGACCATCAGCACCTCTACTACATAGGTGTCCATGCACGCTAGCTTGATGACCTGTGGGACATCACAGTAGAAGTTGTCCAGTTCATTGGGGCCACAGAAGGGCAGCTGGATCACCAGTGTGACCTGTGTGAGAGAGTGGATGAAGCCCCCACACCAACAGGCCAAAGCCAACTGAAAGCACAGCTGGCGGTTCATGACTGTCAGGTACTGCAAAGGACTACAGATGGCAACATACCTATCATAGGCCATGACTGTCAGCAGAAACATCTCACTGGCTCCCAGAAAGTGCAAGAAGTAGATCTGGGCCAAGCACCCTGAAAAAGAGATGATCTTGCCTTGCTGTAGAAAATCTCCTAACATCTTGGGCACAGTAACACAGCTCAGGCATAGGTCAATGAAGGACAGATGGCCACCCAAATTTTTTTTTTATTTATAGTTGGCTTTGAATTTAACAACATATAGTTGGCTATTGGATTTAAATAAACTACTTTGAATTTAAATAAAAAATTTTTAACTGACTTCAGTCCCTCAAAGTGTGGCAATATTTCTTTTTTTGTTTATTTTTTAAGATTATTTATTTATTTGAGAGAGAGAGAGAAGAGAGGGAGAGGGAGAAGCAGACTCCCTGCTGAGGAGAGAGCCTGATGCAGGACTGGATTCCAGGACCCTGGTATCATGACCTGTACTGAAGGCAGACACTTAACTGACTGAGCCACCCAGGAAGCCCTATTTCTTTTTTTCTCTTTTTTTCAAGATTTATTTATTTGCAAGAGAGAGAAGGAGAGAAAGGTTGTACTTTTGATGTCGTGGTCCCACCACATATGTGACCTCCTCTTCACCTGCCTATAGAGTCATTTCCCCAGGTACATTTAATTCTACAATCTGATAAATGATAGAAGAAACCACCTCATTCACTAGAATCATTTGGAAAAGAAAAACAAAGCAAAGAAGACAGGAAACCATTTGCTGTCAGATGTACAGCCCTACTTAAGCTCTGATACAATGGAAATTTTCTAAGCTTCTTTGGATATACCAAGGATTGTGAATTTTCATATGGAGATGGCATTCCAGTGTTCTTTTCAATGATCTAAGATGTTTAATTAGCCGAGATCAAGTTCTTATGTAAAAGAACATAGGACATACAGAACATGCTAGTATAGTCAAGACATTGTAAAAACACTTTATGAACAAATGCATCACAGAACAAAACAGATTATTACATTATTATCATAAGCACTTATTTCATGAGAAGGAACTAGAACTTGATATCAGATTTCTACCTTCCCTAGTTTATTGCATAATACCTATAGTTTACTGAATACATTATATCCAAGATCATATACATTTCTTATTTTAATGTATAGGCTGGCCTTTAACACATACTGTGGTCTTTGTCTTCTTCAAATTCCTAATTAAGCTCTCCACTTCAAGTATTGCTATACATCATTGATTCTCAACTAGGAGTATATATCAAAATCAATAGGGAGCAGCTGGGTAGCTCAGTGGTTAAGCATCTGCCTTCAGCTCAGGTCATGATCCCAGGGTCCTGGGATCAAGCCCTGCATTGGGCTCCCTGCTACACTGGAAGCCTCTTCTTCCTCTCCCACTCCCCCTGCTTGTGTTCCCTCTCTCACTGGCTGTCTCTCTCTCTCTGTCAAATAAATAAATAAAGTCTTTTTAAAAAAATCAATAGGACTGTTTTACAAATTATAGTTGCCCTGAACCTTGTACCTGGAGATTCTAATTCAGAAGATGAATGATGGGTCTTAAGCATGTCAATTTTCTAAAAAATTCTTAATGCATGAGTTTTGGATTTTCTTCCTTGTAGGCATTATGGCCATACTCAGGATAATCCAGGACCAGATACATTCACAAGTGAATTCTACCAGACATTAATAAGAAATATTAATACCCATTCTCCTCAAACTATTCCAAAAAAGTAGTAGAAGAAGTCAACCTTTCAAATATATTCTACAAGGTCACCATTAGCCTAATACCAAAACTAGACAAAGACATTACAAAAAAACCAGAAAACTATGGGCCAATATCTCTGATGAACAAAGATGCAAAAATCATCAACAAACTATTAACAAACCACATACAACTGATCAAAAACCTCTTCACTACAATCGGGTGAGATTTATTCCCAGGATGCAAGATGGTTCAATATTCACAAATCGATCATCATACACCACATTAACAAAACAAAGGTTAAAAATCATATGATAATCTCAATAGATGCAGAACAAGCATTTGACAAGATTCAACATCCATTCATGATAAAAACTATCAACAAAATAGAAATAACATACCTCAACATAATAAAGACCATACATGGAAAATCCACAGCTAACATCATGCTCAATGGTGAAAAACTGAGAGCTTTCCCTCTAAGGTCAGGAACAAGACAAGGATGTCCACTCTCACCCTTTTTATTCAACAAAGTACTCTAAGGCCTAGCCACAACAATCAGATGAAAGAAAGAGAAAGAGAGAGAAGAAAGGGAGGGAGGGAGGAGAGAGAGAAGGAAGAAAGAAAGAAAGAAAGAAAGAAAGAAAGAAAGAAAGAAAGAAAGAAAAGGGAAGAAAGAAAAGGGAAGAAAGAGAGAGAGGAAAGGAGGGAGGGAGGGAAGAGAGAGAGAGAGGGCATCCATATTAATAAAGAAGTTAAATTGTCACTATTTGCAGATGGCATGATACTATAGATAGAAAATCCTAAAGACTCCACCAAAAAAAACCTACTAGAAATAAACAAATTCAACAAAGTAGGAGAATACAGAATTAATACTCAGAAATTGATAGCCTTTCTATACACTAACAGTGAAGTCACAGAAAGACAATTTTTTAAAAAATCACACCATTTATAATTGTATGAAAAATAATGAAATACCTCAGAATAAACTTAACCAAAGAGGTGAAAGACCTGTACTCTGAAAACTATAAAACACTGATTAAAGAAATTCAAGACAACACAAGTGGAAAGATATTCCATGCTTATGGATTGGAAGAATTAACATTATCAAAATAGCCATACTACCCAAAACAATCTACAGATTCAATGCAATCCCTAGGGTTAGGGTTAGGGTTAGGTTTATGGAAGGAGGTGAGCTGGGGATGGACTAAATCGGTGATGGGCAGTAAGGAGGGCACTTGTGATGAGCACTGGGTGTTGTATGTAAGCGATGAACCATTGAACTCTACACCAGAGACCAATATTGCACTGTATGTTAACTACCTAAAAGTTAAATTTAAAAAAAAAATTTTAAGAAGTATTCCTGAACTTCATACCAAAACTTTTGGTGACACGTTGTGCTTTATTGTTTCTCAAATCGTATCTTCTGGAATCTTTTTGGAATCCATATTCCAGACAAGCAAACTTTGTAAATAATGGTGCCTCAGAGAAGTTATTACTCTTTACTAATTCCTCAGAGAACATGCAATCATTAACTTTTTAAAGATCTATTGGCTTGGAGGAGAAGAACTTTCCTAATGCTATAGAGGCCAAGTCCTAGGAGAACATATGATTTTTAAAAAAGTGCATTCTTAATATTTGTGAAGCAATAAAATTCCTTATCCAGCTGGACAGAGAAGTATATGGTTCATCAAACAGGTCCTTCAGAGATTTGGTAGATATCAAAACAATGATATCTTTACCTTTTGATTACTGCAGAAGATCTTAATATCTCTGTGTCAATCCCTTTCATTCCAGAATTTCTTAATGTTGATTTATTTATGCTCCTGGTTTGGAACGTTTAAAAAATGGATACATACTACTAAAAGAAGCACAAATACTGCTTCTACCAAATAATTCTAAAAGACTTTTCTAAGCACTGGAGTGGACAACAGGTTGGAAAAAAAACCCTGCTTTTGAAAATTTTGTGTTTGTGCCCCAAATGTAAGCTCTCACAACTTTCAGAACTCACATCCCTGCATAATGCCACACACACACACACACACACACACACACACACACACACACACACACACAAAATTCAGGGAACTCAGATCCCTGACATCTTTTCCATGAGAATGTAGGATGAAGTACATTTACTTATAACAATAACAACAACAAAAAAAGTATTTGACTTCTGTCTTCTGGTGCAGATTTTTAAATTAAGCATATAAAAAGTCAATGCCAAATTTTATGGGGGGAAAGGTTTCAGAAAATAAACTTCCATACCTAGCTGTTATTTTGCAAATTGTTACAGGTAAAAGATTAAGTGAAAACTTAAAGCCCCTGCTTCCGACAGAAGACACTGCAACACTGCAATATTAAAAGTCAGTGCTGGTGAGTAACATTATGGTATAACATTTTTATGATGCTTAAGCTAACAGAAAGAGCAATAGAAATGAGGCATATTGGCTTTAAAATTACTGCTAACTTGCTATACAATATGTCCATTTATTTTACATATTTAAATGATATGTTAAGCAATATATTTAACTGAGACGTAAATAGTAAAATTAAAACCTTTACTGAGTCTATTGCCCTATAAGATGGGTTTAAGAAAAGAAACTAGTACATGTATTAATTGTTAACTTTGTGTTATATGCTATCCAGAAACTACTGTACATCATCCCTGCTCCAAAATAAGCTTTACAAAATGAAGTTAACTTGGGTGCCTGGGTGGCTCAGTTGGTTAAGTGTCCAACTCTTGATTTCAGCTCAGGTCATGATCTCAGGGTCGTGAGATCTAGCCCATCATGGAGCCTGCTTAAGATTCTCTCTCTCCCTCTCCCTCTGCCCCTCCCCCCCACTTCTCTTTCTCTCTCTCTCTCTCAAAAAAAAAAAAAAAAGAGTTTAACTTTACCTAGTTCTATCATGGTACCATAATGAGGAAGAGATTCAGAAGCAGGCAAAGTTTGTTTCCATGAAGCCAGCTACCTACTATGTCCAAAACTCAGAGTACATAACCAAGAACAAGTAGACTACATTCTCTTCCTAACTGATGATTCTTTTGAAAAATGACCCCATGTTCATTGTCTTCTCTTCATTCTGAAAAAGGAACATATTCAAAACTAGCCCTAACTGCTAATAACATGTCTCTTGACCTTGCAGGTTACTGACCCAATGAATGTCTCTGAGCCATATTCCAGCTTTGCTTCTCTAAGAGAATTCATACTCCTAGGTTTTTCTTGTGAGTGGAAGATTCAGATCCTCCTCTTCTCACTCTTCACTACAACGTATGTTTTGACTGTAACAGGGAATTGGGCCATTGTTTGCGCTCTGTGGTGTGAATGGCGACTCCACAGCCCCATGTACATATTCCTGGGGAATTTCTCCTTTCTAGAGATCTGGTATGTCTCTTCTACAGTTCCCAAGATGTTGGTCAATTTCCTCTTAGATAAAAAGACCATCTCCTTTACTGGGTGTTTCCTCCAATTTTATTTCTTTTTCTCTTTGGGAACATCTGAATGTTTCCTCTTGGCCGTCATGGCCTTTGATCGGTACCTTGCTATCTGCCATCCCTTGCACTACCCTAATATCATGACTGGGCATTTCTGTACCAAACTGGTCATTATCTGCTGGGTTTGTGGATTTCTGTGGTTCCTGACCCCCATTGTATTCATCTCTCAGATGCCCTTCTGTGGCCCAAACATTATTGACCACGTTGTGTGTGACCCAGGGCCACTGTTTGCATTGGCATGTGCCTCTGCTCCAACAACCCAACAGCTGTGCTATACTCTAAGCTCATTAGTTATCTTCGGTAACTTCCTTTTTATCCTTGGGTCCTATACACTTGTCCTATTGGCTGTGTTGCGTATGCCTTCAGCCACTGGGAGACATAAGGCCTTCTCAACCTGCGGGTCTCATTTGGCTGTGGTATCACTATTCTATGGCTCTCTGATGGTCATGTATGTGAGCCCAGGACTTGGGCATTCTGCTGGTATACAGAAAGTTGCAACTTTGTTCTATGCTATGGTGACTCCACTCTTCAACCCCGTCACTTATAGCCTTCGGAATAAGGAGATAAAAGCAGCCCTGAGGAAAGTTCTGGGGCGTCTCGACATAACCCGAGATACACGAGATGATCCCTCCATTATCAGGTCAGTATAGTCTCACAAAAAGCAATCAGGATTATATAGTTATTCAAATCTTCAAATATAAGTCTAGTGATATTAACTATGTCAGCTTATGAAATTAAACATCCATGGGGATACTTACAGAGTGGCCAGATTATATAGATAAATGGAAGTACTGGGTTCTACTTTGGCACTCGGAGTGTACATGAACTAGGGAATGGACACATCTGCGTGTTTTCTGGATAGTTCATATGGTTCTTCTGTTGTAAAAATTTCTGTGTTCTATTTGATAATTTAGGTTAATGGTTCTGGGATCAATTAAATTATGTCATTTTGTTTGTTCAGTTGTTGGTAAACAAAAGAAAGAATTTTTTTTTCTGCTTATGGTTCTTTTCTTATTTGACTATATCATTTTGGTGATCTGGTCACCACTGCTAAATAAACCCTTAAAGCAATTATCCAAAATTTCTACAGGACCATAATGCTGTGCTAGCCTAATGATATTCAGACATATGTTGTTGGTTTTCCTTATACATTACCTCTTTCTAAGCTCCTTAAGGGGCAGATTCTAATTCTAACAACATCAATCAAAATATTCAGAAATACAGTTTTCTGAGTGTCAATATTTTTACTAAGTAAAGTTTCACCAAAAGCCTAATTGGTCAATTAATTGGGTTTTAGATAATCTCCTTTGGGTTTTAGAATATCTCCTTCTAAAAAATGCAGAGGGAAATGATCTACTTTGTAATAAATTACTTCAGTTCAAAAAAATAAGTGACAGTTCATTGTTATTTGTTGCTGCGACAGTATTAAAATAACAGTAAGGAAAAATTTTAAGGACGAAAAGCATCCAGAAATCAATCACTTTACAGTGATACAATACACTTTACATTTTCATTTATACGTATGCTTTATTTAATATATCAAAGTTGTTCCTATATTATCATCGAGTTTTTTAAACATTGTTTTTTAGGAACTTTTAATTTTCCATTCAACTAGTATGTATGGATTGTAAAGTTTCATGTGGTGAGATCAATATTTTCCTAGAAGGAGGATTGTCCTTCCAAGTAGCTTGACTTTTGCAGGATATAAGAAAGGGAATTTCCAGAAAGGGGATTAGGAGAAAAATGCATGCACCACTACACAATAATGATCACTTAGAATTATTATCCAGGGATTCAGACCCTCCTTCCAGCCACACCAATCCTTTTGTTATGCAGTACGGTTACTTCCATTCTTTTATTGCAAAAATTAATATCTCAATTAAATCTTCGTAAAGATTTGTCATGATGATGTTTGCAAACTAGGTTAGGACTCATCATCTAACCTAAAACTGTTCCCGGAAAATCCAGGATGTACAACTACTATATGTATGTATCAATTCTCCCTCCAAGGTTTTTATCTTAGAACAGTTTCCTGAGAGAAATGGATTACTCAGTTCAAAAGATAAGACTGCACTTGTGATTTTTAAAATGGACATAGGCCGATTCATATCATGCTTGACTTGACTGAAACTCTTTTTGAATTTTTTTGGCCTGTTTTTAGAGTAATAATTACATAAATTTGATTATGAAGATATTAAAATATTTTTTCATCATCCCAATCATTCATTTTTCCTAAGCAACACATGAGGTGCTTTGTTGAAGTTTGGGAAACAAATGTGTGTTTAATTTTTCCATACACATTCATGAGTTTTGACTAAAATCCTAGGCTTTGTAGTGCTTCATTTTTGTTGTTGTTGTTCTTCTTTGTTTTTGTCTTTTAAGGATTTTCTAGCCACTAAATCAGTCTGTCTTGCTGTTTATTTGGATATAAATATTTGCTTGACTATCGGCCTCCTAAAGTGATATCATTGAGAAAAGGACCTAGCTCTTGGTTTCCATCATTGTATTCATTTTCTTATTTTATGCTCAATACATGCATGGCAGAATGTGTTACTTGCATATTTACTATCCATTTTTCTTATCTTCCTGCTTAATACAATCTCAATTCTTTTTTATATATAATTTTTATTTTGTTATATTAGTCACCATACAGTACATCCCGTTTTTGATGCAATGTTCCATGATTCATTATTTACGTATAATACCCAGTGCACCATGCAATATGTGCCCTCCTTAATACCCCTCTATTCTGGTGGCAATATACCCAGTTTGAAAAATCAAATGTAGCCTCCTTTATATAGGAGTAATTGTGTGGCACACTTCTGTTCAATCAAAAATGTAAGTGGAATATAGACTGGCCTCTACCCTGCTGTCTGCAGCTCCAGCTGTTATCTTAGGATGATAAGGTGACTTCAAGGATGAAAAGATATACTAAGAAGGATTTATCAAGAGCCAGGAGAGCTTGAGTCCCTGGTGGTATCTTGGAACTACTTACCTCTGGACTGCCATGGGTTATCTATCTCTAGAAGTGTATATGTGAGGGGAAAAAAAAACCCAAATCTTTACCTTGTATAAGCTGTTGTTACTTGGGTTTCTGTTATACACAACTGAATCTAAGTCTAATATATACAACAATTCTGGATTCCTGGATAGATCTTGAGTTTCAAATATTTATTACATAAATCTTCATGTGATGTATGTAGTCATTGTCTTAATTTTTTAAGTTTTTATTTATTTATTTATTTATTTGACAGAGAGAGAGTGAGAGAGAGAGAGAGAGAGCACACAAGCAGGAAGAACAGCAGGCAGAGGGAGAAGCAAACTCCCCATGGAGCAGGGAGCCCAATGCAGGGCTCAATCCCAGGGTCCTGGGATCATGACCTGAGCCAAAGGCAGATGCTTAAATGACTGAGCCACCTAGGCACCCCTTATTATCTTAATTGAAAAGAAATTCCTATAAGCATATCTCCTACATGCATACCTCCTCTACGGTATTCACTTATTAGATACGTCCAGCCCTTTGGCCTGCACTGCCATGCAGTTCTGAGGGTAGCTACATAGAACATAGCCATAGTTTCCAGGAGAGAAGGTATTGGCACAGAATTCTTGCCGATATTAAAGTCAACAGAACTGGTTCCTTCACTTACTCATGTGACTTTGGACAACATACTTGGTTTCATTGAGTCTCATCTACGAAATGAGTATGAGAATGTTTACCCAAACTCTGTCACAGAATTTGTGAAGATGAATTGAGAGACTATGTCAAAGTGTTTTGTAAGTGATAAAGAGCTTTCCAAATAAAAAATACTAGTATTAACCAAAATCAATTTCGTAATACTATATATAAGATTTTATTTTGATTATCACAGCCATTCTGTGAGGAAGGTATTATGATTAGCCTTAGTTTAAAGATTTAAAAAGCAAGCAAGAAATGATAACTTGTCCATACTTAAGAAAAATGAATGATTGGGATGATGAAAAAATATTTTAATATCATCATAATCAAATTTATGTAATTGCTACTCCAAAAACAGGTGAAAGCATTTCAAAAAAAGTTTGAATCAAGTCAAGCATGATATGAATCAGAGTGTGAGGAACCTTTCTATCTTTGGAATACTAAATTACACAAACTCAGTCCTGGCTCTGATTTCATGATTTCCTTCCCTGAAGTTTGTTAATGGCTCATATCCTCTGGAAAAGACGACCTTACCATTAGGTTAGAAATCTATCATTCTCTTTCTTCTTCTTTCTCTTCTATACTCCCAACCTTGGTTTGAAGGTCAAATTCCCTCTGGTAAGATTATGGGCTCTGTTTCAATCTTCCTGCCACAAAGAAGCTTAATATTAAGACTACCAGGAAGATGGAGAGGGAAGACATGGAAATGGTGGAGCTAGTGTGTTGTTCTTATTGCAAGGAAGAAAGAAAACTCTCCTGGGAAATGGAGAAGGGTCTTCTTTTTTCAAGTGGCAGAAGGATATGATACAAAAGTAGCAAGAACTGAAATCCCCAAACCAGACTAGAAAAGAGGAAATTATGAAGTAGAAAAAGTTGATAAGAAATAAAAGAGAGTAAAAATCATGCAGATTTGGGAGAAGTTACAAAGTTAGCAAAGCACTCTCCTCTCTGCCCTGGCTGTCACACCTATGTGTGAGAGAGGGCATAGGCCATTGTGGAGGAAAGAATCACAGACGAAAGGCTTTTATATCCTTGTTGCAGAAATTTCAACTCTGTCTCCACTGAGCTTCATTTCCTCTGCTCTGAGAAATTTCAACTCTGTCTCCACTGAGCTTCATTTCCTCTGCTCAAAATAAACTAACCGCTAACCCTGTACCAGATAAGTTTTGTGGACGTAGTGGAAACTGATAAGGAAAAAAGCAAAAACAGAGAATCTCCCCTACATAGAGATGCTGACCCTCTCTAGGGGAAGTCAGAGGCCTCAAGCTAGGCAGGGGCTAGGCAGAGATTAAGGGAAACACTGGGTATAAGCTTGCCACAATTTAACTGGCCAAATGAGGAACTGTCATTTGTGGACAATCTGAGTGATGGCTCAGGTAATTCCATCAAAACAAATTTCCTAAGGACAAAGGATACTCGCTCCACAGTCCAGATTTGTTCTGTATTCCTAGGATTTCTGCCCCAGTGACATTGTGTCTCCTTGGTCTGAGATCTATTTCAGGCTTTGAAATCTTCTAGATACTAGAATAGAAAAGGAATATCAAGAATAACAGGACATCCTATTTGACAAAGTCAGAGACTGCAGTGTAAGCACAAGAAACAACCTTTCTAAAATGCAAGGAAGTTGCTGAGGAGCCTGGAAGAAGGCAGCAGTGGTTGTGGTGACTGAGCAGAGCCCAGGGACAGGATGCTTCCCACATCACCACATCAACTATGTACTTCAATCCATATCTGAAGGGGTCTCCCCTCTAAAGATGAAGATTGCTCTCTCTCCAGTCAGTGTTGGTATGGAGACCTGCACATCCCACACGAGTGAAACAGTTTGCTGACTAAATTTAAAAAGCTCCTAGTGCCAGGAAAGATTCAGCACATTCTCTGTACTGGAAAACTTTGCTCCAAAGAGAGCTATGACAATCTCAAGACTCTGGCCAGTGATGTTCACATTGTGAGAGTAGTCTTTGACGAGAATCTGAATTATGCAGAACAGAAAGTTGTGACTGCTGGGCAGTTCAAAATTGGTTTGATCCGTAGGCATCAAGTTATTGCATGGGAGACATGGCCAGCTTAGCCCTGCTGCAGGGACAGTTTGATGCGGACAGTCTTATCTCAGGACACACACACAAATTTGAAGCATTTGAGCATGAAAAACAATTTTACATTAACCCAGGTTCTGCCACTGAAGCATATAATGCCTTAGCAACAAACATTATTCCTACATTTGTCAGTGGATAGCCAGGCCTCTACGGTTGTCATTTATGTGTTTCAGCTACCTGGAGATGATGCAATAGTAAAAGGAATCGAATACAAAAAAATCTTAAAGCCAGGCCTGTCTTGCTGTTTTTTTCCTTCCCCTGTTCAATTCAAGTAATTAAACATTTATAAGCCACATGATCATATCACGTTTAAGACCTTTTACAGTAAAATACTGTCTTCTGTTAATACAATGTTCTAAGCTTCTTGTAAACTGTAGGAATATAGTCCACTTCTGTATATGATTTCTATGAAAAAACACCCACCACACAGTAAATGGTCATGTGCTAAGAAAAATTTACCCTTGTAAATACCCTCAAAGTTCATATCTGGAACTTCACTATAAAAAGTAGTGCAAGAGGAAAAAGAATCTAGATTTTCTTGTGTACATTTTTTTCTTCAGTAATAAAGTTACCTTTCATTTATAGAAATAAATAAATAAAACATAAGATGCAAGGGAATGTCCAGAGAAATAGAATGGCTCAGCCTCAAGTATGTTGAGTGACATTCACAACGAGGGTGATAGTTTTGCAAGGTCAAATCATCTGGACAATGCAGCCCTTGGCTCTTCTCCTCAGTCCTCTTCTGAAAACACTGAACTCTGAAGCACACACAAATCTGGTAGTCAAGGAAAGGGAGCTTTAGTGCTTCCAAAGCCAGCATTTATGTGATCATCCCAGCATGTTATCTTCATGGTGAACTCAAGTGCAAGACAGAAAAGTCTGTATCTTTTAATACCAAATCTTCCTGTGGCCAAAGGCATGAGGTACTGAATAAGCACCAATTCTGTCAGGAGGATGATGCTCTCACTATTGTTAGCTGCCATCTCTCTCTGCCAGTCTGGCCTTTTGCCTCTATCTTTCCTGGGACCTAGAAGGGGGACATATGGTGGCTGGTCATCTCATAATAAGGAACTGGAGGCCTTACCATGGGAAAGGAAAAAGAAAGCAGTGAGAAGGGGTTAATGGAACCTCCTACCTCCATCACTATATTCTGAAGACAAAAGTATCAATATTTCATATTTTGTTTTACTGTTTTTTCCTCTGTTTCATTCTCCAGTTCACTTTTTCCACCTCCTTTATATTTTACCTGAACTAAATTTTGAGGCTCTCTTCATAAACTTGACATAAACTCAGCAGTAAAACTTCACTTGAAATGTTTCCTTAGTCCTACATCAGGACTTCTGTAGTGGAAAGACCACCATTCAGGGAGGCAGGAAACCTGGGCTGTAGTCCCAACTCTACCACTTTTACTAGTGATATCTAGCAAGTCACCTAACTTTTTGACATTCCATTGCTTCTTAAGTAAAATAAGGATAAGAATACATTATCCCACATATATAGCATAGATCACGTGGTTAAGGATCAACTAAGAGTGTATGTTTATCCCTTTCTTCTCCTACTGATCTTCCTAGTTCTTATGTTCCATAGATGAGAGAAACCATATGATAATTGTCTTTCTCTGCTTGACTTATTTCACTGAGCATTATCTCCTCCAGTGCCGTCCATGTTGCAGCAAATGTTGAGGAATTGCTCTTTTTGATAGCTGAGTAATATTCCATTGTATATATGGACCACATCTTCTTAATCCAGTCATCTGTTGAAGGGCATCTCAGCTCCTTCCATGATTTAGCTATTGTGGACAATGCTGCTATGAACATTGGGGTGCATATGGCCCTTCTCTTCACTACGTCTGTATCTTTGGGGTAAATACCCACTAGTGCAATGGCTGGATCATAGGGTAGCTCTATTTTTAACTTTTTAAGGGACCTCCACACTGTTTTCCAGAGTGACTGTACCAACTTGCATTCCCACCAAAAATGTAGGAGTGATCCCCTTTCTCCACATCCTCTCCAACAACTGTTGTTTCTTGCCTTGTCAATTATTGCCATTCTAACTGGCATAAGGTGGTATCTTAGTGTGGTTTTGATTTGACATTCCCTGATGGCTAATGATCTTGAACATTTTTTCATGTGTATGTTAGACATTTGTATGTCTTCATTGGAAAAGTGTCTGTTCATATCTCCTGCCCATTTTATGATTTGTTTATTTGTTTCTCGTGTATTAAGTTTGAGAAGTTCTTTGTAGATCTTGGATACCAGTCTTTTATCTGTAGCATCATTTACAGATATATTCTCCCATTCCATGGGCTGCCTCTTAGTTTTTTTGACTGTTTCCTTGGCTGTGCAGAAGCTTTTGATTTTGATGAAGTCCCACAAGTTCATTTTATCTTTTGTTTCTCTTGCCTTTGGAGATGTGTCATGAAAAAGGTTGCTGTGGCCGATGTCGTAGAGGTTGCTGCCTATGTTCTCCTCTAGAATTTTGATGGATTCCTGTCTCACATCGAGGTCTTTCAACCATTTGGAGTATATCTTTGTGTATGGTGTGAGAGAGTGGTCAAGTTTCATTCTATTTCATGTAGCTGACCAATTTTCCCAGCACCATTTATTGAAGAGACTGTCTTTTTTCCACTGGATGCCTTTTCCTCCTTTATCGAAGGAGGAAATTACTTGCCCAAAGAGCCGAGGGTCCATTTCTGGGTTCTCTCTTCTGTTCCATTGGTCTATGTGTCTGTTTTTGTGTCAGTACCATGCTGTCTTTGTGATCACAGATTTGTAGTACAGCTTGAAATCCAGCATTGTGATGCCACCAGCTTTGTTTTTCCTTTCCAACAATTCCTTGGCGATTCATGGCTTTTTCTGGTTCCATACAAATTTAAGGACTATTTGTTCCAGTTCCTTGAAAAAATGTCATTGGTTTTTTGATAGGGATAGCACTAAAAGTGTAGATTGCTCTGGGTAGCATGGACATTTTAACTATGTTAATTCTTCCGATTGGAGCATGGAATATTTTTCCATGTTTTTGTGTCTTCAATGTCTTTCAAGAGTGATTTGTAGTTTCTAGAATATAGGTCCTTTACATCTCTGGTTAAGTTAATTCCAAGGTAACGTATGATTTTGGTGCTATTGTAAATGGGATGGATTCTCTAATTTCTCTTTCTTCAGTCTCATTGTTCATGTATAGAAATGCAACTGATTTCTGAGCATTGATTTTGTATCCCGCCACATTACTGAATTGCTCTATAACTTCCAGTAGTTTGGGAGTGGATTCTTTTGGGTTTTCCATATAGAGTATCATGTCATCTGCAAAGAGAGACAGTTTGACTTCTTCTTTGACAATTTGGATACTTTGTATCCCTTTTTGTTGTCTGATTGCTGTTGCAAGGACTTCTAGTACTATGTTGAAAATAATGGCAAGAGTGGGCATCCTTGTTGTGTTCCTGATCTTAAGGGAAAGGCTTCCAGCTTTTCCCCATTGAGAATGATATTTGCTGTAGGATTTTCATAGATGGTTTCTATGTGATTGAGGAATGTACCCTTTATCCCTACACTCTGAAGGGTTTTAATCAGGAAAGGATGCTGTATACTGTCAAATGCTTTTTCTGCATCTATTGAGAGGACCATATGATTTTTGGCTTTTTTCTTGTTCATAAAATCTATCACACTGATAGATTTGTGAATGTTGAACCACGCTTGCATCCCAGGGATGAATCCCACTTGATCGTGATGGATAATCCTTTTAATGAACTGTTGGATTCTATTAGTCAGGATCTTGTTGAGGATTTTGGCGTCCATATTCATTAGGGAAATCGGTCTGTAATTCTCCTTTTTGAGGGGGTCTTTGCTTGGTTTGGGGATCAAGGTAATATTGGCCTCATAGAATGAGTTTGGTAGCTTTCCTTCTGTTTCTATTTTTTGAAATAGCTTTAGGAGAATAGGTATTATTTTTTCTTTGAATGTTTGGTAGAATTCCCCAGGAAATCCATCAGGCCCTGGCATTTTGTTTTTTGGAAGGTTTTTAATCACTATTTCAAACTCTTCATAATTAATTGGCCTTTTTAAAAAATAAATTTCTTCCTGTTTCAGTCTTGGTAGTTTATAGGTTTCCAGGAAGGCCTCCATCTTTTCCAGGTTGTTTAACTTACTGGCATAAAGCTGTTGATAAAAGTTTCTAATAATCCTTCCAATTTCATTGGAGATGGTTGTGACCTCTCCCTTTTCATTAATGATTTTATTAATTTGGCTCCTTTCTCTATTCTTTCGAATAAGTCTTGCCAGTGGTTTGCCAATTTTATTTATTCTTTCAAAGACCAGCTTCTAGTTCTGTTGATCTGCTCTACTGTGCTCCTAGTTTCTCATTCATTGATTTCTGCTCTAATCTTGGTCAACTGCTTTCTTGTGCGTGGATTAGGCCTATTCCTCTGTTGCTGTTCCAGCTTCATGAGGTGAGAATATAAAAACCACATTTTCAATTTTATATTCTTTTGAGTGAGGCTTGGATGGCTATGTATTTTCCCCTTAGGACTGCCTTTGCAGTGCCCCATAGGTTTTGGAACATTGTGTTTTCATTCTCATTGGTCTCCATAAAGTGTTTAAATTGATTTTTATTTCCTGGTTTATCGAATCATTCTTGAGCAGGATGGTTCTTAGTCTCCAAGTGTTGGAGTTTCTTCCAAATTTTTCCTTGTGATTGAGTTCCAATTTCAAAGCGTTGTGGTCTGAGAATATGTAGGGAATAACTTCAGGCTTTTGGTGTCGGTTGAGACCTCTTTTTGTGACCCAGAACATCATCTATTCTTGAGAATGTTCCATGGGCATTAGATTAGAATGAGTATTCTTTGGTTCTGGGTGTAGTGTTCTATATATATCTATGAGGTCCAACTCATCTAGTATGGCATTCAAAGCTCTTGTTTCTTTGTTGATTTTTTTTAAGATTTTATTTATTTGACAGACAGCCAGTGAGAGAGGGAACACAAGCAGGGGAAGTGGGAGAGGAAGAAGCAGGCTCCCATCAGAGCAGGGAGTCTGATGCGGGGCTCGATCCCATGACTTCGGGATCATGCCCTGGGCTGAAGGCAGACACTTAACGACTGAGCCACCCAGGCACCCCTTTGTTGATTTTCTCCTTAGGGATCTGTCTATTGCTGATAGTGGAGTGATGAGGTCCCCTACTATTAATGTATTTTTATCTATATGTCTCTTTATTCTGGTTAAGAGTTAGCTTGTGTATCTTGCTGCTCCCCTGTTGGGGGCATATATATCTATAATTGTCATATCCACTTGTTGGATGCATCCTTTAAGAATAATAGAGTGCCCTTCTGTACCTCTAACTATGGTCCTTAGTTTACAATCCAATCTGTCCGATATGAGATTTGCTACCCCAGCGTTCTTTTGAGGTCCATTGGTGTGAAAGATGGTATTCCATCCCTTTACTTTCAGTCTGGATGTATCTTTAGGTTCAAAATGAGTCTCTTGTAGACAGCAAATGGCTGGGTCATGTCTTTTTATCCAATCTCCAACCCTGTGTCATTTTATGGGAGCGTTTAGGTCATTTACATTGAGACCCATTATTGAGAGATATGATTTTAATGATGTCATGTTGAGAGTAAAGTCTTTGTTTCTATAGATTGTGACTTTCTGTTGTGTATCACTCTTGGGGCCTTTTTACTTTTATAGAACCCCCCCCCTTAATATCTCCTGTAGGGCTGGTTTCATGGTTATGAAATTGATCAATGACTGGCGATTCTGGAAGGTCTTTATTTCTCCATCAATTCTGAATGACAGCCTTGCTGGATAAAGGATCCTTGGCTGCATATTTTTCTCTGAAAGAGCTTTAAAAATGCCCCCCCCCCAACCCTTTCTCTCATTCCAGGTCTGTGTAGACAGGTCTGATGTAATTCTGGTAACTGTGCCTTGGTAAGTGAGAAATTCCTTTGCCTTGGCTGCTTTCAATACTGTATCCTTGGATCTAATATTTGCAAATTGCACTATGATGTGACGTGGCATAGGTTTGTCGTGGTTGAGCTTGGGAGGGGTCCTCTTTGCCTCTTGGACACGAAAGTGTGTTTCTTTTGCTAGATTAGGGAAGTTTTCAGCTACAATTTGTTCAAATATCTCTTCTAGACCTCTGTTTTTCTCCACCCCCTTGGGGATGCCGATGATTCTGACATTGGAACGTTTCATTGAGTCAGTAATCTCCCGTAACCTACATTCTTGAGATTGGATTTTTTTTGAGCCAAGTTTCTATTTTAGCTTTCACTTCTACTTACCCATCCTCTAATTCACCGATACATTCTTCTGCCTCATTCACCCTGGCCATCAGAACCTCTAGTTTTGACTGCATTTGGCTCATAGAATTTTTAATTTCTGCCAGATTTGCTCTCATTTCCACCCTTAGAGATTCTATATTCTCATTAATATTTTCGTTAATACTTTTTTCAAGTCTACACATCATCTTGACCATTGTTACTCTGAATTCCATTTCTGATAATTTGGTTATATCCATATCCATCAGTTCTGTGGCAGAGGCCACAGACTCATTGTCTTTTCTTTGCTGGGGGGGATTTCTCCTTCTCATCATTCTGATGAGGAGAGGTTGCAGGGTTGTCCAGAGCCCAAATTATTGCCCAGGACCCAGGCAATGCACACTTGTTTTATAGGGACCTTAGGGATGTGGGCTTCTTGATTTTTCAGCATGCCTTCTGGAAGAGGCACCTGCTGCGCCGATACTCAGGCAACCCTGTTTGGGTAGGGTCTCTGTGTCCCCTGCGAGGGGGGATGGGGATGGGCATACTGTGAGCTGGTATTTCCAGGCTTTTGTCCTCTGGAGGCTTTCCCTGGTGGTTTGCTGTGCCTCTTCTGAGAGTCAGAGCAGCAGTGGCCGAATCTCAGCCTCCGTCTCAGAACAGAGGGATTGCAGACCTCTCTCCACTGGTGTTCTGGTCACTTTAACTCTGTTTCTGTTGGTGCTGCTCAACCCTGCAGTGTCCTGGGATGTGTGCCCCACAGCCGGGGTCTCAACCCTCACTTCCAGGGCCGGCACGTCTCTGTCCTTTGTGTTTCTAACACCACCAGCCACCAGCCGCCAGCTGCCCCTGGGTGCTCCGTAGCTCTGTAGCTCTGTTTCAGTGAGGTTCCTGTGCACTCCAGAGCTCTGGTTTTCACGCTGGTCGCAGGCACTCCCCAGCTCATGGTCTCAGTCTGCTCTCTCACGGTTGCCGGTCAGAGAGTCCGCCCGCTCCCCAGTGCAGGTGGCTACCGCTTGCCGGCGCCCGAGCACGGAGTCTCCCTCCCCCTCCCATTTATCTTCCAATATCTGTGTGTGTATTCACGGCTCCCCGCTTCGTACCTCAATACTCATTGCTGGAGATGTTCATTTGTAGAGATCCAGATGTATCTTCCTGCATCTCAGGCTGATTCAATGGATGTTTAGGATGGTCTGGTACCTATCCAGCTCGATTCAGGGACCAGCTGAGAAAGGGGACTGCTACTCCTCTGCCATCTTAACTCAATCCCTCATAATACATTCTTAAAATTCTCTGTATTTCCTTGGTGTTGGTCATGATCTCTCCCCTTTCATTCACGATTTTATTAATTTGGGTCCTCTCTCTCTTCTTTTGGATAAGTCTGGTCAGAGTTTTATCGATCTTACAAATTCAAAGAGCAAGCTTCTAGTTTTGTTGATCTGTTCTACTGTTCTTCTGGTTTCTGTTTCATTAATTTCTGCTCTAATCCTTATTATTTCTCTTCTCTTGCTTTGTTTAGGCTTTATTTGCTGTTCCTTCCCCAGGTCCTTTAGGTATTCTTGGAAGAATAAATATTAGTATCTATGCTACCCAGAGCAATTGACACTTTCAGTGCAATCCCTACCAAATACCATCGACATTTTTCACAGATCTGGAGAGAACAATCCTAAAATTTGTATGGAACCAGAAAAGACACTGAATAGTCAGGGGAATGTTGAAAAAGAATACCAAAGCTGGGGGCATCATAATGCCCGACCTTGAGCTATATTACAAGTCTGTGATCATCAAGACAACATGGTACTAGCATAAAAACAGAATATAGATCAATGGAACAGAATAGAGACCCCAGAAATGGACCCTCAACTCTGGTCAACTAATCTTTGACAAAGCAGGTAAGAATATCCAGTGGAAAAAAGACTGTCTCTTCAATAAATGGTGCTGGGAAAACTGGACAGCTACATGCAGAAGAATGAAACTGGACCATTCTCTTACGCCATATACAAAGATAAACTCAAAATGGATGAAGGACCTAAATGTGAGAGAAGAATCCATCAAAATCATAGAGGAGAACACAGGCAGTTACCTCTTAGACCTCGGCCACAGAACTTCTTTCAAGACACATCTCTAAAGGCAAGAGAATCAAAAGCAAAAATGAGCTTTTGGGACTTCATCAAGATAAAAAGCTTCTGCAAGCAGAAGAAAGAGTCAACAAAACTAAAAGACAACCCATGGAATGGGAGAATATATTTGCAAATAACATAACAGATAAAGGGCTGGTATCAAAGATCTATAAAGAACTTCTCAAACCCAACACCCAAAAAACAAATAATCCAGTCAAGAAATGGGCAGAAGCCATGAACAGACACTTCTCTAAAGAAGTCATACAAATGGCCAACAGACACATGAAAAAATGCTCCACATCACTTGTCATGTGATTAGGTATACCTAATGAGACCACACTGAGATACCACCTTACACCAGTTAGAATGGCTAAAATTAACAAGACAGGGAAAAACAAATGTTGGTGAGGATGCGGAGAAAAGGGAACCCTCTTGCACTGTTGATGGGAATGCAAGCTGGTACAGCCACTCTGGAAAACAGTATGGAGGTTCCTCAAAAAGTTAAAAATAGAGCTATTCTGTGGCCCTGCAATTGCACTACTGGATATTTACCCCAAATATATGGATGTAGTGAAAAGAAAGGACACCAGTACCCCAATGTTCATATCAGCAGTGTCCACTACAGCCAAACTGTGGAAGAAGCCGAGATGTCCTTCAACAGATGAATGATAAAGAAGATGTGGTTCGTATATACAATGGAATATTATTCAGCCATCAGAAAGGATGAATACCTACCATTTACATTGACATGGATGGAATTGGAGGGTATTATGTTAAATGAAATAGAGAAAGGTAATTATCAGATGGTTTCACTCATGTAGAATGTATAAGAAATAGTGCAGAGGACAATAGAGGAAGGGAGGGAATACTAAATGGGAAGAAATAAAAGAGGGAGACAAACCATATGAGACTCTTGACTCTGGGAAACAAACTGAGGGTTGCAGAAAGGGAGGTGTGTGGGGGGATGGGATAACTGGGTGCCGGGCATTAAGGAGGGGATGTGATGTGATGAGCACTGTGTTTTATATGCAACCAATGAATCATTGAACACTACATCAAAAACTAATGATGTACTATATGTTGGCTATTGAATTTAAAAAATAAGCACTCGGAAACAAGGTATGTATTCAGAAAACAGTTCTGATACCTACTGGTCCTTTCAACACTAGGCATCCTTTATTTATTTTTTAAGATTTTGTTTATTTATTTGAGAGAGTGAGTGAGAGAGCATGAGCCAGAGGAGAGGCAGAGAAGCAGATTCCCCGCTGAGCAGGGAGCCTAATGTGGGACGTGATCCCAGGACTCTGGGATAATGACCTGAGCTGAAGGCAGACGCTTAACCCACTGAGCCACCCAGGCACCCACAAAGCATCCTTTAAAAAAGAATACACAAAAATATTTTCTAGAATGACATCTGCATTTTTCATAATGAATTTATCCTGCCTGCTGAAAGTGATGTTTTTACTTGTTTGATTTAAAAAGAATCTACTTTATTCTAGCAGAATGGGGCAAGAATTGATGAGAACTTTGTCAGTTCTCTGAAACTAGATTGATGCCATGTTTGCAATTCATTAAAGGTCCAAAAACTCAAAAAATCTCCCTAACTCATGAGGCTCTGAAATATTACATGGGGAATGTAAGCACATAAATGTTAAGTGATTTACCACCCCGGCACAGCTAGTATATCATAAAGTTTGGCCCAAGTTCCTCTGAATCACAAACCAGTACTGTCTTCAGTTATCTCTAACCAATGACAATTTACCTTGCTACAAAGTTAAAATAGGCAAGTGTGTGCCAAACACATTAAAAATACACACATGTGATCTATTTCCAATATTTTTTTCTAAAGAAAAAAAAACAGAGTCCCAGAAAATTTGCATTAAATTTTAAGTTCCCTAGCCAAAGCAATCTTAAAAAAGAAAAACAAAGCTAGAGGCATCACAATTCCAGATTTCAAGATATAGTACAAGGTATTAGTAATCAAAATAATATGGTACTGCCACAAAAATAGGCACTTAGATCAATGGAACAGAATAGAGAGCCCAGAAAAAAAACTCATGATTATATGGTCAATTCATCTATGAGGCAAGAATATACAATAGGGAAAAGACAGTCTCCTCAATAAATGATGCTGAGAAAATTGGACAGCTACGTGGAAAAGAATGAAATTGAAACACTTTCTTATACCATACATAAAACTAAACTCAAAATGGATTAAAAACCTAGATGTGAGACCTAAAACCATAAGACTGAGAAGAAAATATAGGCAGTAGTTTCTTTGACATCAGCTTTAGCCACGTTTTTCTGGATAGGTCTCCTTAGGCAAGTGAAACAAAAGCAAAGGAAACTATTGGGATTACATCAAAATAAAAAGCTTATGCACAGAAAATCAACCACAAATCAAACAGGCAAACTACTGAATGGGAAAAGATATTTGCAAATGATATACCTGATAAGAGGTTAATGTCCAAAATATATAAAGAACTTACATAATTCAACACACACAAAAAAAACAAACCCACACAATCTGATTTAAAAATGGGCAGAAGACTTGAATAGACATTTTTCCAAAGAACACACGTAGATGACCAACAGACATATGAAAAGATGCTCAACATCAGTAATCATCAGGAAAATGCAAATCAAAACCACAATAAGATGTTACCTTACACCTGTTAGAATGACTAGCATCAAAAAATAAGAAATAAGCATTAGTGAGGATGTGGGGAAAAAAAGAACACTTGTGCACTGTTGGTGGGAATGTAAATTGGTATAGCCATTGTGGAAAACACTGTAGAGATCCCTCAAAAAATGAAGGATAGAATTATCATATGATCCAGTAATTCTACTACCAAAGAAAACAAAAATACTAATTCAAAAAGATATATGCATGCCTATGTTAATTGCAGCATTTTTTATAATAGCCAAGATATGGAAGGAACCCAAGTGTCCATCCGTAGATGAATGGATAAAGAAGACGTGGTATGTATGTGTGTGTATACATATACATATATGTGTGTACATGTATACATGAAAGCATGTAGAGAAAACATGAATTCTGAAGTCTGGATAAACACAGAGAATAAAGTAAAAAGCCATTACAATCTATTTCAAAGCCCATTTGTTATATAAATGAGCCAGTGATGGCTTCTGTATATTGGCCCCTAGATTGTTTACTTCTTCATAGCTGGTTGAATCCTGGTATATCAAAAGCCCACAGGTGCCAAAATTTTTACATATCTAATTATTCTATATATAGCCCAAATAAATAGATTTTTAGCCACCTAGAGCCTGCCTACTTTGCATATCCCAGGAAACTGTGCCCAGTATCTTCTAACCATGGATAAGACAAATTCTGCCAAGGATATATTGTATGGTGACTAACATAACATAATGAAAAATTATTATTAAAAAAAAAGATAAATTCTGCCAGCCATAGGTAGATAAACACCCCCAAGTTATTGCTGCCCTTTGGAACTTTCTGACATAGAGTCCTCCCCCTTTCCAGGCTAACAGCACCTAGTCAAGTAAGCTTACTCTCTGATCCCCATATTTCTCCTGGGGGTTAGTTAGCCCTTGGTCCTCCTCCCCTTCTGAGTACTGGTCTATAAGCCTATAGCCTCTGACAGATCTCATGAGAGGTGAGGGATTTCCCCCACAAGCAAATGTTCAAAGCAGTGTCCCCAAATAAAAGTTGTGTGTGCTACTGCCACCTCATGGTCCTATCTTTTTCCTCAAAATCCCCAGAAGCCCCCTACACAATTCTTACAGAACTGCCTTTGGCCAAACTAAAGAGCAATTCAGATTTTGGCTCAGAGAGCAAGAGAATCCTACACACATTTTTCAGGAAGAAAATAACAATTTCATCAATTAATAGATTTGGACTATTTGTAGTCCCATGACATAACTCTGGGATCTTACTGACCACAGCATAGTCTAGAATTCCCTTTTTACCCCTTTGTCTATTGTCAGCTTATGACCTTTAGAAAATACTATTCATATTTATCAGTGTTAATGAAAACCTCAAGTTCTCACTAACTTTAGTATTTCCCATTACACTTTTTTTTTATGTCATTGAGGTTGCCTGAGTAAGTTGTGTTCTTTTTTCCTTGACATACCTTAAATGCATATCATGGAGTTTCAGGATTGAAAAAAGAATTGCTTCTGATGCTTGCTTAAATCCCTTCTACCACTTTCCCAGCCTACATCTGACAAAACCCATGATGGAAAGTAGTCTTCAGAAGTAGCATGTACCATCACTGGACAGGTTTCTCTGTTAAAAAGCTATTCTCCATATTGAATTATAATGTAACTCCCTATAACTTTTAACTGTTATTTTTAATTCTGTACTTTGGAGACAAATGGGACAAATCGAATTGTTCTGTTAAATGATCACCTTCCCTTTTTTCTGATAGAGTCTTCTGTCTTCCAGTTTAAATATGCAAGTTCCTTCCACTGTTACCCATTTTTCATACTTTCAAGCCTTTCTAAATTGCTTTCCTCCAAAATCACTGTCATTTGCCCATTTGCTTCTTAAATTATGGGATCCAGAATTTATGAAGGACTCTTTATCTGATGTCTGTAGAGTCAAACAGTATTAGAGCATTACCTCCATTATACATTCTAAAGTCACAATATTAGTTGTAGTAATTATAATGTGGATATAAATGTTTAATTTACTTTACCCAGGCTGAAGTAAAATGAAAAGGACAAATTCACAAAACAAGTAGACCAACACTTTATAGTCAGGTAATAATGGAACAGTTGTTACTGATCTAAAAATCCCAGAATTACCGCAGCATGCTTGGGGGGATATATATATTCAATTGTAGAAAGAAAAAAACAGATGGAACAGCATTAGAAGGGTTTTGTAAATTCTCTACTATAACTGAACTCTGTATCCTTTGGCTTTGTGGAATGCTTTGCTCTTACAATTTCATTCCTAAATCCAATGTTGTCTCTTTTGTGGGAAAACACAGCTGCATAACTATAAAAATATATGCAGATGCTTCTGGTTATATTTAACATTCTGATCCAAGGCTCAAGACCAACTTATTCTTCAGCTTAGAGCCAGGCTTCACCATCTTTCCCTTTTCCCCTAGAGGTTGGACCAATTTAGGCCTCAGTTAAAGAAATACATTCTGAGATCTAGCCAAAACTTTCTCATTGTTATTCCTAGATGAGGCCACTGGGAAAAGTCAGGTAATCCAGAAGGGTCAGAAGCCAACCTTGGCACGTTTATTAAAAAGATCTACAAAGAACTTCTCAAACTCAATACACAAGAAACCAATAAACAAATCATAAAATGGGCAGAAGATATGAATAGACACTTTTCCAATGAAGACATACAAATGTCGAACAGATACATGAAAAAATATTCAAAATCATTAGCCATGAGGGAAATTCAAATCAAAACCACACTGAGATGCCACCTTACGCCAGTTAGAATGGCAAAAATCGACAAGGCAGGAAACAACAAATGTTGGAGAGGATGTGGAGAAAGGGGATCCCTCCTACATTGTTGGTGGGAATGAAAGTTGGTACAGTCACTCTGGAAAACAGTGTGGAGGTCCCTTAAAAAGTTAAAAATTGAGTTACCCTATGATCCAGCCATTGCATTAGTGGGTATTTACCCCAAAGATACAGACGTAATGAAGAGAAGGGCCATATGCACCCCAATGTTCATAGCAGCATTGTCCACAATAGCTAAATCGTGGAAGGAGCCGAGATGCCCTTCAACGGATGACTGGATTAAGAAGTTGTGGTCCACATATACAATGGAATATTACTCAGCTATCAAAAAGAATGATTTCTCAACATTTGCTGCAACATGGACGGCACTGGAGGAGATAATGCTAAGTGAAATAAGTCAAGCAGAGAAAGACAATTATCGTATGGTTTCTCTCATCTATGGAACATAAGAAATAGGAAGATCGATAGAAGAAAGGGATAAAGAAAGGGGGTAATCAGAAGGGGGAATGAAGCATGAGAGACTGAACTCTGAGAAACAAACTGAGGGCTTCAGAGGGGAGGGTGGTGGGGGAATGGGATAGGCTGGTGATGGGTAGTAAGGACGGCATGTATTGCATGGTGCACTGGGTGTTATATGCAACTAATGAATCATCAAACTTTACATCAAAAACCAGGGATGTACTGTATGGTGACTAACATAATAAAAAATATTATTATAATTTTAAAAAAGTATACAAGGGACTGGAGCTCAGCAGTAAGGCCTGAGTGCACACACAGAGTGCTCTGGTCACCACATCTCCGAGATGGACTCTCAAGAACAGAAAGATCATGATTCAGAATGTGTTTGCTACATACCCTCCTTTAGAGGCAGGGCTGTAATCAGTTGTTCCCAAATCAGGAGAGACCACGGCACCCTTTATGACTTCATGTAATCTGCCTGAAAAGGTCAATATAGTCATTGTATGGGCTTCAAATAATTGCTATCCTTGATAATACTACCTTCCAACACTCATCCCCTGTCAGAAGCCTGAAAAGAAACGTATATTGGAACACCACTGGGTTTAGCATTCCCCTGCTGAAATGAGAGAACAAGGAGAAGGAAGCTGACTCCAGGAGAAAGAAACCGACATATTAATGTCTGCCCTCTATTTGATTCTATAAGCCTCCATAACAGCTTTAGGTAAGGTACAGCTCAGATTGTTTTGGTAATGTCCTTTTCACTTTCCTCTAACCCTTTGTTGTATTTTTTCCATATGAAAATGTAATTTAAAATAGCTTCCTCCTAATGGAAATTGGTTACACTCTCAACTATATAAGAGAGTCTCCAGCATCAGAACTGTTCTAAATAAATGTTGTTATATGTGGTTTATTTATAAATATATTAATAAATATATCTAGTAAAAATAACAGTATTTGACTTAAACTGAGATGTCAGCTGCACCACAAACCACATGGGCCAAGAATAAACCGTGGAATGACAACTCCATTCTAAACCGTATTACTTATTCAGTCACATGCACCAGATTTCCTGACCCTGACTATGGGGCAGAAGAAAACATCAGGCAGTAAGAGAGGGACACTTTTCTATAAAGGACACTGACTAACTACATAGAGAAAAAATGTCAGTTATGGACTAGAAACACATTTTCTTCAAGAGGGAATAACCTAAAACAGTTCACTTACCTATTTAAAAATGAGAGGGAACAATTACAAAAGCCATTTAATAAAAATAAAGATATGGACAATGAGAAACAGAGAAGACAGCAAGAAACAGTGTGCGCATCCAGCACACACACAGGCTTAGAGCAGATTATAGCCTAGCAGCAGTGAGAAAGCTCATGGCGCAAAGCAGTGTGGATGAAAGAGACATAACGAAAGATGAAATGAGTCAAACGGGGTTGTCTTGAGCAGGCTCCTGTTTCCTTGGACTGATGGTGTATCCCCGTAACAAGCAAAATCTCTGTTTCCCTGCTTTTGTATTTAGCAAAGTGGAGTTTCCAGTCTTTGCATTTTTTTAAAAAGCTTTTTCCTCTGGCTACAAGCAAATATTTTCCTAATTGGTTAGTATTAGGCCATGTTCATTAATTGAGACAGTAAATATTTAATAAGCACCTATAAAATACCAGAGAGTGTCCTGGATTCTAGGAATACATTGGTAAGCAAAATAATGTCTTCCTCTTACATTCATACTGTTGAGACAGAAAATACACACTAAGTAGATAATACAATGCCAGGTAGCGATAGGCACTTTGAAGAAAACTCAAGTGGGACTGGGAAACAGAATAGCAAAGATGGGCTAAAGTAGGGAAGGCCTCTGTGAGTTTCTGATTTTTACCAGAAATCTGAATGAAGTAACAGATTAAAGCACGTGAATACTGGCCAGGTGGACAGAGGGATGTTCCAGGCCTGGATATGGGCCACCCCTGGCATAGTCAAGGATCGGCACAGCTGGAGTGGGCCAGCAGGGGGAAGAGTGGTAGGAAATGAGGACATGGAGGAAGGCCTCACTGGCCTTCCTAGCTATGGTAAGGAACTGGGCGTTTTAAGTGTATTTAAAAGATTGATAGCAAGTAGTTGATATGGTCAAATTTTCTAAAAACTGTCATCTAGCTACTATGTGGGTAACAGTCTCTAGGCATATAAAAATGGAAACAGGCAATTTAAGAGGGTTTTGTAGTAGTCAAAATGAGAATTTCATGGTAGCATGCACCAGGGTGAAAGCTGATAGGAATGCTAAAAACTGTTCAGATTCTGAATGTTTTGAACATGAACATGTTTTGAACAGAGCCCTTGTTGATGTAGAGTATACAGAGGAGTGGAAAGGATGTGACCAAAGTATATAGCCTGAGCAGCTGAGTGAATGGTGGTGCCATTTGTGATATGGCGGTGAAGGAAGGATCAGCCAGTTTGAGGGGAGAAGAATCAAAAAGAGTTTAATCATAGGCATGTTCCATTAGATATCAAATGGAGATATTGAGAAAGAAATTGGGTAGATAAATCCAGGTTGCAGAAGAGACTTCATAGCTAGGGAGAGAAAAATCTGGCTTCATATTACATAGATGGTTGGTTTTTAATCAAGGGGCAAACTGGCAGGTCACTTACAGAGAGAGGATCATTGCAGAAGGAAAAATATCAAGGATTAGGTCCGGTGGGGGGAGGGGGGAGTGGAAAACATGTACAGGTCAAATTAGCCAGGAGAAACTCTGACACAGAAGCCTGAGATAATACATAGAGAAAAATGAGAATGACTAGTCTATGCACAGATCTCCAACTAATACAATTCAAATCTCAGAATGCTTTCAGTGATATAACACCATAGTTATTTTTACTTTACATGGCAAAATATATATAGAATACCATCATGAGGTACTTTCCCTGCATGTGATAAATTTCAAATGAGGACTGAAGCCTGTGTACTCTAGTTAGGGTAAATCTCAGTTAAAAGAGAACAGTAGTCTTTAGTCTAAACCTCATTCATTCAGGGGCACCTGGGTGGCTCAGTTGGTTAAGCATCTGCCTTCAGCTCAAGTCATGATCCCAGGGTCCTGGGATCGAGCCCTGCGTTGGGTTCCCTGGTCAGTGGGGAGTCTGCTTCTTCCTCTCTCTCTGTGATCTCTCTCACTTTCACTGTTTCTCAAATAAATAAATCTTTAAAAAAAAAGTAAAAAAAAATAAGCCTTATTCATTCATACCAATTTCACTTAAAATGTTTATTCAAGGTGACAGAACAAGCAGCTTACTCCTCTTCAGCAACAAATTTTTAACTGCAAAGAGAACCAAGTTAAAAATAAAGAATGCTTTGAAGAATTGTGCCTATGTCACTAAACCCTGAGAGAAAGTAATATTGCAAATTGTGTGATTTCAGGAGATCTTTAAAAATAAGAGGGCACACAAATGTCAAAGTGGCCTTGCTGTAAGCAACGGTTGATTTAAAGTTGACGTTCCTGAACTTGGTTGAAAGCCTCTGAATGACAAGAAGCATCTATCTTAATTTTATGTAGTGCTGAGGACACACACACAAAAAAGGCAGGGGCTTAATGGCCCTTGATGGGCATGGCAATCATGATGGTAAGCTGTAACAAGCACGCACACCCCCAAGTTCCTTATTTCCTCCCAATATCACCGGGGCAAATAGTGCTAAATATCTTTAAGTAATCTAAAACCGTGCTGCCAATTGAAATGTAAAGAAGATTGGAGAACATCTTAAGATGTAGTCATTTGTAACATGGTGATATCTTATTACTGCAATTTGAAGAGGAAAAAAAAATGAAAACCCAGTTGAAAATAACCACCCTGACCCTGTGAGTGAATTCATTCTTCTTGGATTCCCTTGTTCCTGGAAGATTCAGATCCTCCTCTTCTCATTCTTCTTTGCAGTCTATGTCCTGACACTAACTGGAAACCTGTGCATTATCTCTGCAGTGTGGTGGGACACCCATCTCCACGCCCCCATGTACATCCTGCTGGCCAATTTTTCCTTCCTGGAGATGTGGTATGTCACTTCTACTGTCCCCAGTATGCTCTCCAACTTGCTCTGTGAGACCAGCACCATCTCCTTCTATGGCTGCTTCCTCCAGTTCTACTTCTTCTTCTCCATGGGCACCACTGAGACCTTCTTCTTGTCTGCCATGGCCTTTGACAGGTACCTTGCTATCTGCAGGTCCCTGCACTACCCCACTGCCATGACTGTTCAGCGCTGCATCAGAATAGGAGCTGGGTGCTGGGTGTGTGGCTTCTCTTGTTTTGTTCTCCCAGTTTACCTGATCTCCCAACTTCCTTTTTGTGGTCCCAATACAATTGATCATTTTTTATGTGACCCAGGGCCCCTTATGAAGCTGTCCTGTGTGCCAGCTCCTGCTACTGAGATCATCTGTGCCATCTTTAACTCAGTCCTCATTTTCTCCACCTTCCTCTTCATTACCAGCTCCTATACTCTGGTGATCAGAGCTGTGCTGAAGGTCCCCTCAGCAGAAGGCCAACAGAAGGCCTTCTCCACGTGTGGCTCCCATCTTGCTGTAGTGTCCCTGTTCTATGGTTCTATCATGGTGATGTACGTGAGCCCAACGGCAGGCAATCCAGCAGGGATCCAAAAAATTGTGACTTTATTTTATTCTGTGATGACTCCATTTTTCAATCCCGTCATCTATAGCCTCCGGAATAAAGAGATGAAGAAGGCCCTGAGAAAACTGTTTAGGATTATGAGATTTGGTCAAAGACAACCTCTCAAGAGCTAGAATCCATATATGTGTAGGACACATAGTGATATAAAATTATAGGAAGTTAATGGTCTTAAGTAAATTTGAGAGGCAAATATGTCTCCCATATTCCCTGGAATATTTTTAGAAATGCATCTCAATGAAGCAAATAGCAAATAAGATCTTACAAGAACTTGCATCAATCTATAATTTATACTAGGCTTTATTGTATTAATATTCTTGTGTGTCTTGCATGCAAACAGGAAAATGTGAAACATTATCAGGACTCTTTGGAGAAAACCAAATATAACCCAGATGTCACCTGGTCAGCTTCTATCTTTTACAGATATAGGTAACTTTGTCTCTGATACCCAGTTTCTCAGGGATCATATGCCTTAAATACCCACCATTTCCCTACATATATACCATATAAACATGTTCATGTGTGCTTCCTTTCTCCCACCCCTGAATCTACCCCCTATCTTGTTTTGATCTTATCAGTCTGAATGTGAGACTCACCCCTTCAACATTTTATTCAAAAACAAAGTAATTCCAGTTTTGTGTGGATTTATTAACCTGACTACAGGTTGGGGTTAGGTAAAGTCATAGGAATGCCCACTGTGCTAGAAAATGCAGTCTATCTTTCATATTATACCTGTTCTGCCTCTTTCTCTTCTTTCCTCATGCTCTTCCCACCACCCACCAGAAAAACCAGAACATCTTTTCCTTTCTTATTCAGAATACTTGTTTTCTATATGTAGGCCCTTTGCAGTTTTGGATTGTTCCTCAAACTGGGCTCGTCAAAAAATTTCTTCTCAGCAAATCTAATTCTTAAATAGGATTTTGTGAAAGTAGGATTTTTTTTCTAACTGCTTGCTCTTTGGGTTGTTTTAAGTTCGTATAACTTACTATATTCCTTATCTTAGTACCATTCAATACAAAAGAATAAATGTACTGAAACAGAGATGAGACCTGGAAATATGATTACCTGGAAAAAACTTAATGAAATAATAATAATTGATTGTTTAAGTTCTTTATGATTTTTAAAGAATTTTTCTATCTGTGTAGAATGAAAACTAACCATGTCGAGAGGATAGTGTGTATAAGTCTGAGGATAGAAATAAGATAGTATAAAAAAAAGAAATAAAATAGTATGGTTGCTCTTCAACAAATGGTGCTGGGAAAACTGGACAGCTACATGCAAAAGAACAAAACTGGACCACTTTCTTATACACAAAAAATAAACTCAAGATGGATTAAAGACTTAAATGTGAGACCTGAAATCATAAAACTCCTAGAAGAAAACATAGATAGTAATTTGTTTGACATCAGCCCTAGCAACATTTTTTCTAGATAGGGCTCCACAGGCAAGGGAAATGAAAGCAAAAATAAACTATTGGGTCTATACCAAAATAAAAAAAAAAAGTTATGCACAGCAAAGGAAACCATCAGCAAAGCTAAAAGGCATCCTAGTGAATGGGAGAAAATATTTGTGAATGGTATATCCAATAAGGGGTTAGTATCCAAAAAATATAAAGAACTTATAGAACTCAGCACACACACACACACACACACACACACACACACACACACACACACACATCCAATCTGATTTAAAAATGAGCAGAGGACCTGAATAGATATTTTTCAAAGAAGACGTCCAGATGGCCAAAAGACACATGAAAAGATGCTCAACATCACTCATCATCAGGGAAACGCAGATCAAAACTACAAGGAGTTATATCACCCTACATCTGGCAGAATGGCTAGCATCAAACAGAAAAGAAATAACAAGTGTTGGCAAAGATGAAGGGGAAAAAGAACCCTTGTACACTGTTGGTGGGAATGTAATTGGTATAGCTGCTATGGAAAACTATGAAAGTTCCTCAAAAAATTAAAAATAGAAATACCAAAGATCCAATAATTCCACTTGACAAACAAAAAAGCAGTAAGGGGACATGCAAAATGGGTAAAGGCAAGTGAGAGATACAGATTTCTAATTATGGAGTGAATAAGTCACAGGGATAAAACTTACAGCATAGGGAATATAGTCAATAGTAATGCAATAACACTGTATGGTAACTGATGGTAGCTACACTGTGGTGAGCAGAGAAGTTGAATCACTATGTTGTACACCTGAAACTAATGTAACATTGTGTATCAACTATACTTCAATAAAATAATTTTTTTTAATTTTATGAAGACATGCAAAAAATTGCTATAAAATGATTACAAATAAGAATGGGAAAAGTGGGGAAATATGACAAAGTATTATTTTTATATGACCCATTAAAGGACTAGTAGTGTCATTAATAGTATTTTTAATTTTTTCTATATTATTTCATATTTGCCAATTTTTCTTAGATTTTCTAAAATAGTCATTTTAATTGTATATAATTTCCTAGCACAGTGTATATGTCTAGTAACAAGTCAAAGAGCAAATGTCCTACAGTGGTATACAACTTAAAATGATAAGAAAAATACCTTTATATAAGTGCAAAACCTATTAAAGGTATTATTTCTAGGATGAGAGCACACTAAAAGAGATATTTTAGGAGAGATTTAGGCAGGTGAGTCTCAGGCCTTCAAAGTTGTCCCCCTAAAATGATTTCCCTCCCAGGGTTCTAATTATCAGCTCTGTGTGTGGGAAAATGACCTGATCTATGTATTTTGACAAGCTTAATTTCTTCAATAGTTGTGTCTTTTGGGGCACCTGGGTGGCTCAGTCAGTTAAACAGCTGCCTTATGCTCAGTCATGATCTCAGGGTCCTGGGATTGAGCCCTATATTGGGCTCCCTGCTCAGTGGAGAGCCTGCTTCTCCCTCTCCCTCAGCCCTCCCCGCCCCACCTCCCCCCAGCCCCTGCTCATACTCTCTCTCACTCACTGGCTCTCACTCTATTTCAAATAAATAAATAAAATCTTAAAAAAATAAAAAAAATAATAATTAAAAAATAGTCGTGTCTTTAGTTTTCCCCATATCCTTCCAGGCTTCCCTATCAATATATCCAGGAATTTTTTTCTGAATTTCCTCTTGAATTTCATCCCCCAACAAAATGTGCCTTAGATTGTCTTTAAGATCTTAGGCCCCAAAGAATGGTATTACCAATATTGAAACCACATCCCACCCTGGAAACCAAATTCTGTTCACATTACTCTTTTTTTTTTTCTTTCTTTTTTATGAATGGGTGAATAATTTTGGTTATCTTCTTTTTTATTGTAATATTTTTTTATTATATTATGTTAGTCACCATACAGTATATCCCTGGTTTTTTATGTAAAGTTCGATGATTCAGTAGTTGCGTATAACACTCAGTGCACCATGCAATACGTGCCCTCCTTGCTACCCATCACGAGCCTAATCCCATTCCCCCACTCCCCTCCCCTCTGAAGCCCTCAGTTTGTTTCTCAGAATCAATAGTCTCTCATGCTTCATTCCCCCTTCTGATTACCCCCCCTTTCTTTATCCCTTTCTTCTACCCATCTTCCTAGTTCTTATGTTCATAGATGAGAGAAACCATATGATAACTGTCTTTCTCTGCTTGACTTATTTCACTTAGAATTATCTCTAATGCAAGTTGGTACAGCCACTCTGGAAAACAGTGTGGAGGTCCCTTAAAAAGTTAAAAATTGAGTTACCATATGATCCAGCAATTGCACTACCGGGTATTTACCCCAAAGATACAGACGTAGTGAAGAGAAGGGCCATATGCACCCCAATGTTCATAGCAGCATTGTCCACAATAGCTAAATCATGGAAGGAGCCGAGATGCCCTTCAACAGATGACTGGATTAAGAAGCTGTGGTCCATACATACAATGGAATATTACTCAGCTATCAAAAAGAACAATTTCTCAACATTTGCTGCAACATGGACGGCACTGGAGGAGATAATGTTCACATTATTCTTATAGAAACTCCTGAAGCCATAAACTTACTACTGACAAAATGTACACTATTTTCCCATCCCAAACACATTCAAAGGTGCTAAAACCTAATTGTCAGTGTCTATTATTCAGATACCATATGATATCTGAATGATGTATTTTCTCTTTCCCACCATTTTCTTCTTCTCCTTTGAAATATTCCTGCACTCATTTTTAATATAGTCATCTCCCAAACATTTACTGAGTGTCTCCTATGTGCTAAATAGTGAGCCCTGGTTTGGAGAAATAATGAAGTGCAAACTACTCACAGCCCTTAGAGATTTAAAGTTGCTAAGAGAATAGATTCTAAGAGTTGTCATCTAAGGAGAAATTTTCTATTTTCTTTAAATTGCATCTATGTGAGAGGATGGAGGTTAGCTAAACTTATAGTGGTAATTATTTCACAACAGATGTAAATCAAACCATCATGCTGCACACCTTAAACTTATACAGTGACCTATGTCAATTATTTCTCAACAAATCGGGAGGAAAAACAGAGTGAGAAGACTCCAGGCAAATAAAGAGGAACCAGAAGAGGGGGACCAAAGGACCCAGAAACTCTGGGGATTTAGGATGTCAAGACAGCCTTGGAAGCAACTTGGACCTGCAAAGTGCTCTGACTTTACTGCTTCATTTGGTAAAGGGATCCCCAGCTAGAAAAGAAGGGGAGGAGGTAAGAAATTGACTTCAAACTGCCAAGTTGGAATGAGGTCAACAAGCCGCAAACTTCACAAATATCCTTGCAATTGGCTACAAATTTCCATGTTATGATTTGCCCCCCAACCCATCTCTCTGTATTATAACAATGGCAAACAATGAAGAGAGGAGCTCAGTGGGAAAAAAGGAAAACAAATGTATTTGACAAGCCTTCTATACAGAAAACTATAAAACTTGTTGAAAGAAATTCAAGAAGATATAAATTAATAGGAAGATATGCCAAGTCCATGGATTATAAGAATAATTATTCTGTAGATGACAATCAATGTCCCCATTAGAAGCAATCCCAATCAGAATTCCAGCAATAATTTCTGTGCAAATTGACAAGAGGATTCTAAAGTTATGTGGAAAGGCATTGGGCAAAGACTATCAAGAAGAGTTTGAAGAGAAATAAATTGGGAGGACTTATCTCACTTGATATCAAAACTTATTATAAAGCTACAATAATTAAGAGAATGTGCTACTGGTACAATAGGTACAAGGAGACAGACAAAATTCATTGAGAATCCAGAAACCAACCCATGCATACATGGACACTTAATTTATGATAAAAATAGGACTATACAGCAGGTGTAGAATATAGTTTTGATTAAAAAAAGTCTAAGTCAAATGGATTTTCATGTGGAAAAATGAAATTTTACCTCTATGTCACACCATACACAGAAATTATGACCAGGATAATTGCAGCTTTTAAATTTGAAAGTAAGGCATCAACACTTTTTTTTCAAATGATTTTTATTATATTATGTTAGTCACCATACAGTACATCCCCAGATTCCGATATAAAGTTCGATGATTCATTAGTTGCGTATAACACCCAGTGCACCATGCAATACGTGCCCTCCTTAATACCCATCACCAGTCTATCCCATTCCCTACCCCTCTCCCCTCTAAGGCCCTCAGTTTGTTGCTCATAGTCCATAGTCTCTCATGTTTCATTCCCCCTTCTGATTACCCCCCCTTTCTTCCCCTACCGATCATCCTATTTCTTATGTTCCATAGATGAGAGAAATCATATGATATTTCTCTTTCTCTGCTTGACTTATTTCACTTAGCATTATCTCCTCCAGTGCTGTCCATGTTGCAGCAAATGTTGAGAATTCGTTCTTTCTGATAGCTGAGTAATATTCCATTGTATATATGCACCACAACTTCTAGATCCAGTCATCTGTTGAAGAGCATCTCGGCTCCTTCCACGATTTAGCTATTGTGGACAATGCTGCTATGAACATTGGGGTGCATATGGCCCTTGTCTTTACTACGTCTGTATCGTTGGGGTAAACACTCAGTAGTGCAATGGCTGGGTCATAGGGTAGCTCTATTTTTAACTTTTTAAGGGACCTCCACACTGTTTTCCAGAGTGACTGTACCAACTTGCATTCCCACCAACAGTGTAGGAGGGATCCCCTTTCTCCACACCCTCTCCAACAATTGTTGTTTCTTGCCTTGTCTATTTTTGCCATTCTAACTGGCGTAAGGTGGTATCTCAGTGTGGTTTTTTTTTTTTTAAGATTTTATTTATTTATTTGACAGAGATAGAGACAGCCAGCGAGAGAGGGAACACAAGCAGGGGGAGTGGGAGAGGAAGAAGCAGGCTCATAGTGGAGGAGCCTGACGTGGGGCTCGATCCCGTAACGCCGGGATCACGCCCTGAGCCGAAGGCAGACGCTTTAACCGCTGTGCCACCCAGGCGCCCCTCAGTGTGGTTTTGATTTGAATTTCCCTGATGGCTAATGATTTTGAACATTTTTTCATGTGTCTCTTAGCCATTTGTCTCTTAGCCATTTGTATGTCATCATTGGAAAAGTGTCTGTTCATATCTTTTGGTCATTTTTTTATTTGTTTATTTGTTTCTCGTGTATTAAGTTTGAGAAGTTCTTTATAGATCTTGGATACCAGTCTTTTATCTGTAGTGTCATTTGCAAATATATTCTCCCATTCAGTGGGCTTCCTCTTAGTTTTTTTGACTGTTTCCTTGGCTGTGCAGAAGTTTTGATCTTGATGAAGTCCCATAAGTTTATTTTATCTTTTGTTTCTCTTGCTTTTGGGGATGTATCATGAAAAAGGTTGCTTTGGCCGATTTCGTAGAGGTTGCTGCCTATGTTCTCCTCTAGAATTTTGATGGATTCCTGTCTCACATCGAGGTCTTTCATCCATTTGGAGTTTACTTTTGTGTATGGTGTGAGAGAGTGGTCAAGATTCATTCTTTTGCATGTAGCTGACCAATTTTCCCAGCACCATTTATTGAAGAGACTGTCTTTTTTCCACTGGATGTTTTTTCCTGCTTTATCAAAGATTAGTTGCCCAAAGAGCTGAGGGTCCATTTCTGGGTTCTCTATTCTGTTCCATTGGTCTGTGTGTCTGTTTTTGTGCCAGTACTATGCTGTCTTTGTGATCACAGCTTTGTAGTACAGCTCGAAATCCAGCATTGTGATGCCCCCAGGTTTGTTTTTCCTTTTCAACAGTTCCATGGCGATTCGGGGTCTTTTCTGGTTCCATACAAATTTAAGGACTATTTGTTCCAGTTCTTTGAAAAATTTCCTTGGTATTTTGATCGGGATGGCATTGAAAGTGTAGATTGCTCTGGGTAGCATGGACATTTTAACTATGTTAATTCTTTCTATCCATGAGCATGGAATATTTTTTCATCTTTTTATGTCTTCCTCAATGTCTTTCAAGAGTGATTTATAGTTTCTAGAATATAGGTCCTTTATGTCTCTGGTTAAGTTAAGTCCAAGGTAACGTATGCTTTTTCGTGCTATTGTAAATGGGATGGATTCCCTAATTTCTCTCTCTTCAGTCTCATTTTTCGTGTATAGAAATGCAACTGATTTCTGAGCATTGATTTTGTATCCTGCCACATTACTGAATTGCTCTATAACTTCTAATAGTTTGGGAGTGGATTCTTTTGGGTTTTCCATATAGAGTATCATGTCATCTGCAAAGAGAGACATTTTGACTTCTTCCTTGCCAATTTGGATACCTTTCACCCCTTTTTGTTGTCTGAGTGCTATTGCAAGGACTTCTAGTACTATGTTGAATAATAGTGACGAGAGTGGGCATCCTTGTCGTGTTCCTGATCTTAAGGGAAAGGCTTCTAGCTTTTTTCCCCATTGAGAATAATATTTGCTGTGGGCTTTTCATAGATGGCTTGATTGAGAATGTACCCTCTATTCCTACACTCTGAAGGGTTTTAATCAGGAAAGGATGCTGTTTTTGTCAAATGCTTTTTCTGCATCCATTGAGAGGATCATATGGTTCCTGAGTCTTTTCTTGTTGATATGATGTATCACGCTGATTGATTTGCGAATGTTGAACCTCACTTGCATCCCAGGGATGAATCCCACTTGATCGTGATGGATAATCCTTTTAATGTACTGTTGGATCCTATTAGCAAGGATCTTGTTGAGGATTTTGGTGTCCATATTCATTAGGGAAATTGGTCTGTAATTCTCCTTTTTGATGGGGTCTTTGCATGGTTTGGGGATCAAGGTAATATTGGCCTCATAGAATGAGTTTGGTAGCTTTCCTTCTGTTTCTATTTTTTGAAATAGCTTTAGGAGAATAGGTATTATTTTTTCTTTGAATGTTTGGTAGAATTCCCCAGGAAAACCATCCGGGCCTGGAGTTTTGTTATTTGGAAGGTTGTTTATCAATGACTCAATCTCTTCAAAATTAATTGGACTATTTAAGAAATCAATTTCTTCCTGTTTCAGTCTTGGTAGTTTATAGGTTTCCAAGAAGGCCTCCATCTCTTCCAGATTGCTTAATTTATTGGCATATAGCTGTTGATAAAAGTTTCTAATAATCCTTCCAATTTCCTTGGTGTTGGTTGTGACCTCTCCTTTTTCATTCATAATTATATTAATTTGGGTCCTTTCTTTTTTCTTTTGGATAAGTCTTGCCAGTGGTCTGTCAATTTTATTGATTCTCTCAAAAAACCAGCTTCTAGTCCTGTTGATCTGCTCTATTGTACTTCTGGTTTCTAATTCATTGATTTCTGCTGTAATCGTGGTCAACTGCTTCCTCGTGAGTGGATTTGGCCTGTTCCTCTGTTGCTGTTCCAGCTTCTTGAGGTGAGAATATAAAAACTGCATTTTAGATTTTTCTATTCTTTTGAGTGAGGCTTGGATGGCTATGTATTTCCCCCTTAGGACTGCCTTTGCAGTGCCCCATAGGTTTTGGACTGTTGTATTTTCATTCTCATTGGTCTGCATAAATTGTTTAATTTGATTTTTGATATTCTGGTTTACCGAATCATTCCTGAGCAGGATGATTCTTAGTCTCCAAGTGTTTGGGTTTCTTCCAAATTTTTCCTTGTGGTTGAGTTCCAATTTCAGAGCGTTGTGGTCTGAGAATATGCAGGGGATAATTTCAATCTTTTGGTATCGGTTGAGACCTGTTTTGTGTCCCAGAACATGGTCTATTCTTGAGAATGTTCCATGGGCATTAGAATAGAATGAGTATTCTTTGGTTCTGGGGTGTAGTGTTCTATATATATCTATGAGGTCCAACTCATCGAGTATGGCATTCAAAGCCTTTGATTCTTTGCTTAGTTTTTGCCAGGGTGTTCTGTCTATTTCTGATAGTGGGGTGTTGAGGTCCCCTACTATTAATGTATTATTATCTATATGTCTCTTTATTCTGGTTAAGGGTTGGCTTGTGTATCTTGCTGCTCCCCTGTTGGGGGCATATATATTTATAATTCTCATCTCCACTTGTTGGATACATCCTTTAAGAATAATATAGTGTCCTTCTCTGTCTCTAACTATAGTCTTTAGTTTAAAATCCAATCTGTCTGATATGAGAATTGCTACCCCAGCTTTCTTTTGAGGTCCATTTGCGTGAAAGGCGGTACTCCATCCCTTTACTCTCAGTCTGATTGCATCTTTGGGTTCAAAATAAGTCTCTTGTAGGCCTCAAATGGATGGGTCATTTCTTTTTATCTGATCTGCAACCCTGTGGCGTTTTATGGGAGCATTCAAGCCATTTGCATTGAGAGTGATTATTGAGAGATATGATTTTAATGATGCCATGTTGCCTGTAAAGTCCTTGTTTGTATCGGTTGTGACTTTCTGTTCTGTATCACTCTTGGGGCCTTTTTAGCTTTGTAGAACCCCCCTTAATATCTCCTGTAGGGCTGGTTTTGTGGTTATGAAATTGGTTAATGACTGGAGATTCTGAAAGGTTTTTATTTCTCCATCAATTCTGAATGACAGCCTTGCTGGATAAAGGATCCTTGGCTGCATGTTTTTCTCTGAGAGAGCTTTAAAAATGCCCCTCCCAACCCTTTCTCTCATTCCAGATCTGTGTAGACAGGTCTGATGTAATTCTGATACCTTTGCCTTGGTACGTGAGAAATTTCTTTGCCCTCGCCGCTTTCAATACTGTATCCTTGGAACTAACATTTGCGAATATGCAGTATGACGTGACGTGGCATAGGTTTGTCATGGTTGAGCTTGGGAGGGGTCCTCTCTGCCTCTTGGACATGAAAGCGTGTTTCCTTTGCTAGATTAGGAAAGTTTTCATCTACAATTTGTTCAAATATCTCTTCTAGACCTCTGTTTTTCTCCACCCCCTCGGGGATGCCGATGATTCTGACATTGGATCGTTTCATTGAGTCAGTAATCTCCCGTAACCTACATTCTTGAGATTGGATTTTGTTAAGTCCAGCTTCTATTTTCGTTTTTTCTTCTACTAACCCATCCTCCAATTCGCTAATATGTTCCTCTGCCTCATTTACCCTCGCTGTCAGAGGCTCTAGTTTTGACTGCATTTGGCTCATAGAATCTTTAATTTCTGCCAGATTTGCTCTCATTTTCACCCTTAGAGATTCTATATTGTCATTAACATTTTCGTTAATACTTTTTTCAAGTCTACACATCATCTTGACCATTGTTACTCTGAATTCCATTTCTGATAATTTGGTTACATCCATATCCATTAGTTCTGTGGCAGAGGCCACAGACTCATTGTCTTTTCTTTGCTGGGGGGGACTTCTCCTTCTCGTCATTCTGATGAGGAGAGGTTGTGGGGTTGTCCAGAGCCCACATTATTGACCAGGACCCAGGCCATGCACCCTTGTTTTATAGGGATCTTAGGGATGTAGGCTTCTTCTTTAAAGATTTTATTTATTTATGTGGCAGAGAGATAACCAGCGAGAGATGGAACACAAGCAGGTGTGTGGGAGAGGAAGAAGCAGGCTCCCAGCGGAGGAGCCTGATGAGGGACTCCTCTCCGGAACACCGGGATCACGCCCTGAGCCGGAGACAGAGGCTCAAAGACTATGCCACCCAGGCGCCCCAGGGTGTGGGCTTCTTGATTTTTCAGCCTGCCTTCTGGGGGAGGGGCCTGCCGCAGGGATACTCAGGCAACCCTGTTTGGGTAGAGTCTCTGTGTCCCCTGCAAGGGGGGGTGGAGGTGGGCATGCTGTGAGCCGGTATTTCCAGGCTTTTGTTCTCTGGAGGCTTTCCCTGGCGGCTTACTGTGCCTCTTCTGAGAACAGAGCAGCAGCTGCCGAATCTCAGCCTCTGTCTCAGAACAGAGGGATTGCGGACCGTTCTCCACTGATGTTCTGGCCACTTTAACTCTGTTTCTGTTGGTGCTGCTCAACCCTGCAGCGTCCCGGGATGTGCGCCCCACACCCCACGTCCCAGCCCCCACTTCCAGGGCCTGCGGGTCTCTGTCCTTTGTGTTTCTAACACCACCTGCCTTCAGCCGCCAGCCGCCCCCAGGCGCTCCGGAGCTCCCAGTCTCAGTCTGCTTCCAGTGTGCACACCGGGATTCTGGAGTTCCGTGAGAAGTCTGGTGGCACGCGCTCTCTGTTCAAGGTCCCAGTCTGTTTTCTCGAGGGTGCCGGTCTGCGAGTCCACCCGCTCCCCCATGCAGGTGGCTACCGCTTCCCAGCGCCCGAATGCGGCGGCTCCCTCCACTGCACTGACCCTTCCGTTTATCTTCCGATATCTGTGCTCGGTTTCACGGCTCCCCGCTTCATACCTCAATACCCAGCGCTGGAGATGTTCATTTGTAGAGATCCAGCTGTATCTTCCTGCGTCTCAGGCTGTTTCCGTGGATGTTCAGACTGGTCTGGTACCTATCCCGCTCGACTCAGGGGACCGGCTGAAAAAGGGGTCCTCTACTCCTCCGCCATCTTAACTCTGATCTTCAGGCATCAACACTTCTAAAAAATAGAATATTTTCATAACTTTGAAATAAACAAAAAGAATTAGCCATAAAGAAACTTGATTGATAAATTAGACACATTAAAATTAAGAACTTCTGTTCATTAATAAGCCAAAGAAAGACAAATACCATATAATTTCACTCATATGTGGAATATAAGAAACAAAACAAGCAAAGGGTGAGGGGAAGAAAAGAGATACAAACCAAAACACAAACTCTTAACTGTAGAGAAAAACAGATGGTTATCAGAGGGGAGATAAATGGGGGATGAGTGAAATAGGTGATGGAGATTAAGGAGTGTACATCTCTTGATGAGCGCTGAGTAATACATGGAATTGCTGAATCACTATATTGTACACCTGAAACGAATGTAACACTATATGTTAACTATGCTGAAATTCAAATTTAGAAGAAAAAACTTATCATTAAAAAGCAATTATGAGACTGAAAAAATAAGCTTATTAAACAGGAGAAAGTATTTGAAATATATATAACTGATTGAAGGCTTGTTTTCAATATATATATAAAATACACATTATAATATATATATATATATATATATATATATATATATATATATAGCTATTTATTTTAAGAGAGAGAGACAGAGCATACACTGGGGGGGGGGCAGGGCAGAGGAAGAGGGAGAGACAAACTCTCTTGCAGACTCTCCACTAAGCATAAAGCCCCGATGCAGGGCTACATCTCGCAACCCTGAGATCATGACCTGAGCCAAAATCAAAGTCCAACACCTAACTGACTGAGCCACTCAGGTTCCCCCAGAATATATTTTTAAAACCTTTAAAATTCCCAATAATTTAAAAATGGGCAAGACTCTTGAAAAGTCATTATTTAAAAAAGAATATAACACAGGATGTGTTTTCCTGAATGTTTTTTTTTTCGAAAAACTGACATAACCAAGGACAAATACAAAACAAAACAAAAACCATGAAGCATGAGAGACTATGGACTGTGAGAAACAAACTGAGGGCTTCAGAGGGGAGGGGGTGGGGGAATGGGATAGACTGGTGATGGGTAGTAAGGAGGGCACATATTGCATGGTGCACTGGGTGTTATATGCAACTAACGAATCACTGAACTTTACATCAAAAACGAGGGATGTACTGTATGGTGACTAACATAATATAATAAAAAAAAACATAAAAAAAACCAAAAACACAGTATAATGAGGATTATCGTAGACTACTCATGAGACAATACATTTGAATAACCATTTTGGAGTACTCTTTGACATTATCTGTTATAGTTGAATTTATGCATTCCCTGGAATCCAGCAATCTCATACATACACAACATAAATTCTTGTAAGCATTCACCAAGAGATATGTAGGGTATTATTCATTGCAGCATTACTTGTAGTTCCCCCAAACTAGAAACAACCCAAATGTCCCAAAAACAGTAAGGTGGAGATGTGGTACATTCATACAAAGGAATAATATGTAGTAATAAAAATAAATGTACTACATTTATATGAAAGATCACCAATAAACCTCAGAAATTTAATTATGAATAAGAGTTTCCAGACACAAAACAGATGCTGTATGATTTATTTATGTACATTTCAAAATCAGGGAAATTGAAAACTTGGTGATTGATTATTAGTGAAATTTTGAAAACTATCTCTTCTTTTGAACAAATACTGTCAAATCATCAAGAGAGAACGTCCCAAATCCTCATTACAGGCAAATTGATGTTACTTAAAGTAGAGACAGAGGTAACTCTGGAGAAAGAAGTACTACCAGGAAAGGTGACAATGACGCTTCTGAGAGGCGAGGTAATGATTTTTACTCAGGTGGTGGTGAAGTGGAAGTATGTTCTTTTAGTAATTCAGTGAGCTGTATAATTACAATATGCATATTTTTAGGGACCATGTTTTAAAATTAAAAAAAAAAAAACCTCAAGCCAGATAACTTTATTCTCTGCTTAAATTCCCTCACTGATCCTTTCTAAACAGTGAAAGCTGATGTCTACAATAGCCTGTAAGTCCCTAGAGCTTCCGTCTTCACCCTGTTATCTCTCTACCGCCTTGTCCTATTACTTTTCCCACTGCCACGCTGGCCTCTTTGCTCTTTCTCCAACATATTACCCTTTCTTCTGCCTTTGGTTCCTATGACTGACTATTCTTTTTGCCTGAAATGCAATACCCCCAGATAACCATACAGTTTGTTCTCTCACTTCAAGACATTGTTTAAATGTTATCTTCTCTATGAGAATTGCCTTACCACCCTAGTTAAAGTCATGAAATCCTGCCATTCTAACATTCTCTTCTCATTCCCTACTCTATTTTTTATTCATATTTTCTAATAATACAATTATCTTATTTATGTTATTTATTTTTTTTCTCCCTCCAAAAGAATATATGTACTGCGAAGACAGGAGTTGTAAGGTTGTTTCATACAATATCCCTGGGACATTAAATATTGACTGGTACATGGTAAGTATTCAATAAATATTTGTGGAATAACAGCATGCCAATTAAATTTCTTGAGATGCCAATTCTTCCCAGTCTTACTGAGATATAATTGACATATAACATTGTGTAAATCTATATATAACATTATAACATGATGATTTAATACATTTGTATATTGTGAAATGATTACCACAATAAGGTTAACACTTCCATCACCTTATATAATTACTTTTTTTTTTTTTTGGTGGTGGTGGTGAGAACATTTAAAATCTACTTTCTTAGTGCCTTTCAAGTATATAATACATAGTTGTTAACTATAATCACTATACCGTACATTAGAACTTATTCATCTTATAGCTGGAAATTTGTACCCTTTGACAAACATCTCTTCATTTCCTTCACTCCCAGTCCCTGACAATCACCATTCTAACCTTTGTTTCTATGAGTTTAAGCTGCCAATTCTTTCTGCTGTACATAAAATAGACCCAAGAAATCTCTAACAAACTACCTCAAGTACAGATATTTGATGATCAAAGAATGGTTTCTTCTTCAAAGTAGATAAAGGGAATCCAACGATAGAGCTTCCTATTGTAGCTATTATGACCATCCTTATTACGACTTAATTAGTCCCTCCCAAACCTTCAGCAATACATGGATACCAGAGAAGGAAAAAAGATAGAATCAACTTCTATATCTTCATTATTTCTTGTGGAATACTAAGACTTGGTGTTTGATTATAAGTAAGTAAAAATTCAAAAATTATCTGCTCTTTTGAACAAATACTATCAAATCATCAAGAGGATAAGTCCCAAATCCTGAATGTTCATGATGCAGAGAAATAGACATAGCTAACCCCTTCATCTGGGCTTTCATTTTAATCATAAACTTGCACTCTGAAGCTAGAGATGAAATACCTTGTAAGGTTCGCCCTTTGAAATCCCTGAGAGATTACATACTGGATCATCCAATTTCTCGGGAGTCCTTCATGTACCTGTTGCTCTATGGAGTAATATTTTATGTCTGGATTCTAAACCTCTTCTCAGCATTCCTCCAAAGAGTAAGTGGAAACTGTATAACATGTGGGCCCACATGTGCTCGAATTTTTTGCAAAAATAATTTTACAGGAAGTGTCTTATCTTTGAAAAAATGAAAATATTTCATTCGAATGAAATGCTGACAAATAAATAAAGCCTAAAAATATCAATTTCCTTGTTTCTCTGAGTTCTGGAGAATATTTCTCACTCAGTTTGTATATCACTCTAAAAGATAAATAAGAGATCTATACAAAGAAGCTTAGGATTTCAAGTGAAGATGTATATTAACTGACAAATCACTGGAGAAGGATTTATTTTGATGAGTTTTGTTGCTTGGTGAGTAAATACAGCAAATCTCTCTTTCCAGAGATATCTTCTTTCCCAAGCCCAAATGTTACTTTTCAGTTTCGTTATATTAATGAGCACTGGTTTAATGTGGGTTCTTTTTGAAGTAACACAAGATTTCAGCATATTGTGTTTTTATTGTTATTTTTGTTGTACATACAGGATGTACCCTAAACTCTGGCATTGGACAATTATTATCCCTAGGAAATATTTTAAAACAAGAGGGGTACATATCAATAATGATTTGAAACAAATCCTTTGTCAATGACCATTCTGTAAATAAAATAATTTAACTGATACGGCTCACACTAGGGTCCTGAGTAAATAGGACCACAGGAATGTCTAAAGGACAGGACAATCCATTGGAATATAGAAAAGTATAACATAGGAGATATAGTCAATAATGTTGTAAAAACATGTTCGGTAACATGAAAACTACGCTTATCGTGGCGAGCATTGCAATACGCATAAAATTGTCAAATCACTATGTTGTACACCTGACACTAATATAACAAGTATAGTTCAATAATTTTTTTAAAAAACTTTCAAAAAGGTTATTAGAGGACATGATTTCTCAAGAGCCCTGTGTGAATGAGTTTATTCTTTCTTTAAAAACATTAATATAAACTGTTTTTAGAAAACTCATAGAGTCAAGGATTTGGCTCATGTGACTTACTACAACTGTATATACAATCTCAGGGCAATGAGAATCTATAAATAGTAGTCCTTCCAATCTAGATGCCATTATAATGGTCAAATAAAAGAGTCAGCCATCTATATGGTCTGACCTTTACACAAATAGGTCCAGGACTTCCTTCACTGAGAGTCTTGGATTTCCACCTTGAAAAGGCTTCTTCGATTTATTAAATATTCCTTATAAAATTCAAAAATATTTCCAGGAGTGGGGAAAAAAATAAGTGCTCTATTAATGCAATATCTGTCATATCCACATCTGTTTCTCTAGCACTTAAAAGACCACTTAACACAGTAGAGAATTTTAATAAATATTTTTGAATGAATTACTTTGCTTAATGTAAAAGGTCAGAGTAAGGTACCAAAGAAACAGGAGAATTGAGTTTTGATTTAATAACAACTACTTCAGATGGAAGTAGCCCAAGAAAAAGAGAAGTGAGAAGCTGCTTGTTTCAGATATGCCCAGACAGGAAAGGCCTAGATGGGACTTAGTGAGATGTAAAAAGATACCAAAGGTCTGCCTAAGAGAGAGAAAAAGGAACATGTGAGAAAAGTCGGGGGTGGGGGGCGGGGAAAAACAACTATGAAAATCCTCACAGAAACATAAAACTATTTTTCCATTTTTCTTGCAGCCAACTTGACTATGAATGAGCACCCAATGAACTTGGTCACAGTCACTCAGACCAGCTGCTTTCCCTCAGGTCAGCTGCCATAATGGTCATATCTAGTTCACATATGCACATGGAAGTGCATCAAAATATGTAGCCAGAGCAAATTAGAGGCCAAGGTATAGGACTCTTTCTCACAGTGTATAGTGCATTCAGTTGCCTAAAAGGGAAAGGAAACATTTTTTACACTAAACATTGGTATGAATACATAAAACAGCAAAAAAAAAAAAAAAAAAAAAGAGAGAGAGAGAGAGAGAGAGAGAGAAAAGTCCTGGAATGACAGAAGTATTTTTTGTCATTTTAAAACCATGAGTAACCTGGAGGAACTGAAAGTGAAAATGAATATTAGTTTATGTCCTGACACGATACTACATTTAGACAGATTCTTAAAGTGTCCTGGTTTAATATTTTTTATTATTTAATCAGTTATAAATCATAAAGAATCAAGTACTCAGACTGTTGAAAGAACTCCACATGCACAGAAATGTACTATTGATAGTGTAGGTAAACAGGTGAAAGAGTAGACTAATAGAGATAATTATCCAGAATCACAAAAGCTGGCATTCCTAGTATCTAGCCTAGCATTCTTAGAAAGGAAAAATTTGTCTCCAATTCATGTTTTCCTTCTTTCCTTTATTGTGACTGTTTAAAATAATTTTTGTTCAGGGGCTGAGTCATGAAAGTCAGTTTTGTTGCTTAAGCAAAAATCTGTTTACTACTTTATGAAATAAAAGATAAGGAAACTTGCTGTTTTCAGGAAGAACCAGCATACTCCATTAAAGTACAATAACCAAGTCATCTCCATGTCTTCCAAACCAAAGAATGCGCCCAGCACAGAAACCACCAACTCCATTAGCCACTTCATCCTCATGGGCTTTCCCTCAAGCCCAGAAATGCAGCTCCTCTACTTTGGGCTCTTCTCAGTAGTCCACATCCTGACTCTGATGGGGAATACGGCCATTGTCTATGCTGTGCTGTGGGACCGGCGTCTTCACACCCCCATGTACATATTCTTGGGCAATTTCTCTCTCCTAGAAATATGTTATGTCACCACGACCATCCCTAATATGTTGGCCAATTTCCTGTCCACAAGCAAGACTATCTCCTTTGTGAGCTGTTTCACACAGTTCTACTTCTTCTTCTCTTTTGGATATGATGAGGGCTTCTTCCTTTGCATCATGGCCTTTGACAGGTACCTTGCCATCTGTCATCCTCTACACTACCCACGCATCATGACTAAACAGCTGTACACCGGCCTTGTCATCTTTGGATGGTCAGGTGGGCTCATCCTCTTCCTAACTCCAGTTGTTCTCATTTCACAGTTGCCCTTCTGCGGCCCAAATACCATCAACCATTTTTTGTGTGATCCTGTCCCTCTGATGATGCTGTCTTGTTCTGAAGACACTATCATTCAGCTCATTTACTCTACTTTCAATGCTTTTTTCATGATTGGCACCTTCCTCTTTATTCTTTGCTCCTATGCTCTGGTGATTCTGACTGTGCTGCGGATGCCCTCACGGGCTGGCCAACACAAGGCTCTCTCCACTTGTGCTTCTCATTTGGCAGTTGTCGTCCTGTTTTATGGCTCCATTATGGTGATGTATATTTGTCCTGGATCAGGACACCCAGCGAAAATTCAAAAATTCGTTACCTTATTTTATTCTGTGATAACACCCCTCTACAGTCCTTTAATATATAGCCTCAGGAACAAGGAGATGAAGACTGCTCTGAGGAAAATCTTTGGAACTGGACACGGTGTTCATAAAATGTAAATGAGAGTTGAATTCCATCTCTCAAGTGCAAATTACTTTAATAAAACATGAGTGATATATTTGTCCATAAATTAAGTTTTATTAAGAAACTACTACTATCATCTTAAACACCACTCACCACAAGATGCAGTAGTCTTATTCAGGAATATGTTTTAGCAAGTGGATTCAATTTTGTTTTGAGTTAAATATCAAGTAAGTGAAATTTTAGTATCTAAGCCCATTAGTCCTTCTATATGTAATTCAATTTCTAAAAAGAAGACAGAGTCTATTGCGCATTACTGAGTTGAAGCAACTGTTACACATGTAACAGACATCATAGATTGCTTTGGGTATTAATGCTATACCAATAATTCTATATGAGACATATTGACCAATAAAGAAGATTCAAATTTGAAGGAAGTCTACCTTGTCAGAATGCAGCATGTGTCTTTAAAGACATAGACTAAGAGCCTTAGCTGGGTATTAGTGACTTTTCAGAGTGTACAAGACAAGGATTAGGAACTTAAAGTGCATTAACTACCTCGAATATAGTAAAGATAAGAGCTAAACAAAGTCTAAGACATTTCTCAGAGCATAACTCACTTTGGGGTAAATCCAGTTAAACAACAGCTTCTGGTACCATGTGAGTTTTAATGTTAGCACTATGTGAATTATTTTAATATAAGTATCCTTAAAACTATTTCTATAAACTTCATACTTGTCAGAATGGCTAAAATCAAAAACACAAGAAGCAAGTGTTGACAAGGATATGGAGAAAAAGAAACCCTCGTGCCCTCTTGGTGAGAATGCAAACCGGTTCAGGCACCACAGAAAACAGTATGGAGGTTCCTCAAAAAATTAAAGAATTACATATGATCCAGTAATTCCACCACTGGGTATTTACCCAAAGAAAATGAAAATGCTAATTAGAAAAGATATATGCACCCCTAGATTCATTGTAGCATTATTTACAAATGCTGAGATATAGAAGTGATCCAACTGTCCATCCATAGATGAGTGGATAAAGAAGATATGGTATACATATTATACACAATGGAATATTACTCAGCCATAAAAAAGAATGAAATCTTGCTGTTCACAATGACATGGGTGGGTCTAAAGAGTACAATGCTAAGTAAAATAAGTCATTCAGAATAAAAAAAAAGTACCATATTATTTCACTTACAGGTGGAATTTAAGAAACGAAACAAATAATCAAACAAACAAACAAAAAAAAACAGATTCTTAAATATAGAGAACCGGTGGTTGTTCAAGGAGAGATAGATGAGGGGATGGGTAAAATAGGTGAAGGGGATTAAGAATATAATTATCGTGATAAGCACTGAGTAATGTTTAGAATTGTTGAATCACTGTATTGCACATGGAAACTAATATAACACTGTATGTTAATTATATGGGAACTTTTTTTCCAATATATTTAACTAGTGACCTGTCTCAGTGAGTTTTTATGGCATAATACAAAAATAAACCAATAGTATATTGATCCATCAATATTTTCTTACATTTAGCCTCTTGAATTTATGTAAATACCTCTATGTTCACTTTTAAACTTAATACAACCTTCTGTTTTTTCTGTTCTGTACCTTTATTCAATTTTATTTTTTAATTTTTAAAATTTTAATTCTAATATAGTTAACATACAGTGTTATGTTAGTTTCAGGTGTACAATTTAGTGATTGAACAATTCTAAACATTACTCAGTCCTCATCATAATAGAGGAATTTAAAAAATGAATAAATAAAAATTTAAAAACTACTTCCAGGGGTGCCTGGGTGGCTCAGTCATTAAGCATCTGCCTTCAGCTCAGGGCGTGATCCCAGAGTCCTGGGATCGAGCCCCACAACAGGCTCCTCCACTGGGAGCCTGCTTCTTCCTCTCCCACTCCCCCTGCTTGTGTTCCCTCTCTCGCTGGCTGTCTCTCTCTCTCTCTGTCAAATAAATAAATAAAATCTTTAAAAAAATTTTTTTTAAATTAAAAAAATAAAAACTACCACCATAAAATATTTAATTAACATTGTTATTTTAATTATGACTTTTATTTCTTCTGTTGCCACTTTTTTTTAAAAGATTTTATTTATTTATTAGACAGAGATAGAGACAGCCAGCGAGAGAGGGAACACAGGCAGGGGGAGTGGGAGAGGAAGAAGCAGGCTCCCAGCGGAGGAGCCTGATGTGGGGCTCGATCCCATAACGCTGGGATCACGCCCCTGAGCCGAAGGCAGACGCTTAACCACTGTGCCAGCCAGGCGCCCCTGTTGCCACTTTTTTTTTAAACATGACTCTCCAAAACACGATTAAAAGAAATCATAATATAAAATGGAATTTACAGAATTTTAGTTTGTAGCCTTCAAGAAGTCATCTGCTCCACAAAGTGATGTGAAACAGCAACTGGATTTTAATTCATAAAGAACTTGGACTGCAAATATTTGTTAAGCTTGAAAGGCAGGATTTCTGAATTCTGGAAAAGAAGTGGCTATCTTTATTCTACTTCACATAAGAAACAAATTAAATGGCTGAACAACTGTCTGAAAAATACTTTATATTGGAAGAAAATACAAGCCATTTAGAACTTTGTTCAAACCAACTTCAATGGTAGGTTTAACTTCACCCCCAAATTACTTGATCTCATACAGCAATTCAGCAATGTGGCAGGATATAAAATCAATGCACAGAGATCTGTTGCATTTCTATACACTAACAATGTGACTGAAGAGAAATTAAGAAATCGATTCCATTTAGAATAGCACCAAAAACCATAAGATACCTAGGAGTAAACCTAACCAAAGAGGTAAAGGATCTGTGCTCTAGAAATTTCAGAACACTTATGAAAGTAATTGAGGAAGACACAAAGAGATAGAAAAGCATTCCATGCTCATGGATTAGAAGAACAAACATTGTGAAAATGTCTATGCTGCCCAGAGCAATCTACACTTTCAATGCAATCCCTATCAAAATAACATCGACATTTTTCACAGAGCTGAAACAAACAATCCTAAAATTTGTATGGAACCAGAAAAGACCCGAATCACCAGGGGATTGTTGAGAAAGAAAACCAAAGCTGGGGATATCACAATGCCTGACCTCAAGCTATATTACAAAGCTGTGATTATCAAGACAACATGGTACTGGCACAAAAGCAGACACATAGATCAGTGGAACAGATTAGAGACCCCAGAAATGGACCTGCAACTTTATGCTCAACTAATCTTTGACAAATCCGTAAAGAATATCCAATGGTAGGTTTGAAGTGCTAATAATTTTAGTCGATATTCATCTGTGGAGCTTAGAGAATGCTCATGCCAGGGGTGCCCGGGTGACTCAGTCAGTTAAGTGTTTGCCTTCAGCTTGGGTTATGATCCCTGGGATCAAGTCCTGCATCAGGCTCCTTGCTCAGTCGGCTTCTCCTTCTGCCCTCCCCCCCCTGCTTGTGTGCTCACTCTCTTTCTCTCTCTCTCTCTCTCACACATGCTCTCTCTCTCACCCTGTCTCTCAAGAAAATAAACAAAATTTAAAAAAAAAGAATGTTCATGCCAGTTCCATTCATCTTTCTTAATTATATAGGAAAAAAATTATACGGATTAGTGATTCTTAATAAAATGTTGTATTGATTTTTATGAAGATGTACAGTTCCTATATTTTTAATTGTCTTCAAGTTAATTATTAGCCAAATTTTTCTCACCCATGTTATTTTAACTCATATTAAGTTTGCTGCCACTAGATAGAACTGCAAATTATTTGGTATACTAAGAAGCATTCCCTTAAGACATAGACCCACTTTTACTTCACCAACATCTCTTCCTTAGTTCATACCTATTATTTCATGGTGGAAGTGAGCTTTCATAAACCAGCTGACAAAGAAGGAAAAGAACCTCAGGCCTGGTTCACAAATGAATATATGCTACTTCAAGGGGAAAATGTACTACCGCTGTACCGTAGCCCCTCTCACAGGTGGCCATAGAGTATAAGGGTGGAGGAAATTCTCATAAAGCAAAGTGCTGGGAGAAATACACTTAGTGGTCTACTTTCATATGGTGGGAGAAATGGCCTGCTACACAAGATGAGAATATACATGCCTAATGACTGCTGCAAAAGTTTTACTGCTTGGTCAAGGACCCAGAAGGAACCAGATAGGAACTTCAGAGTCAAAGTTTGAAGAGGCAGTATACGAATAGACCTATGAGTGTGAGCACAAAGTGTGCAAATCTTTGTGTCTCAAATCAAAGTCTGTCAGAGAGGATCCTCCACAGTGGAGTCCTTCCAGGTACAAAGAACAAGTCATCCAGGAAATATCAAGCAGCTCTGACCCCTTTCACCTTAGTGCCTATACAAAGTGCACATGAAGTGAGTGGTAGGGATGGAGGGTATACATAAGCCACAAAACATGGACCCTCTCCTACCAAGGTTGGTAAAGCCACTGAGCTACTGAGGATGCATCCTCAATCAGAGACAAATGCTAAACCCTCAGTGTGGCACGATCCTTTAAGAAAACTAAGCAGCATTGACTGCATTCAAATTACTTTCATTATTTGTCCTTTCTGTGATTTTTTTTTCTTGGATGTGAGTTTGACTTCCTTTCCTGAAGAGCCTCTGACTGTACCACTATCCGTATGCTTATGGAATACCTGATTTACTAATATGGGTCCCTGCATAACATTACCACCCCACAAAGTAAAAAACAGGCACATGATCGCATGATTCACTGGTCCTACCATATACTGCATCACATTGAAGGAGTCGACTTGATTGAATACACGAATGCAACATTAAAGGATCACCAGGGTTCTCAACCTAAGTACTACTGACATTATGGGCTAAATAATTCTTTGTTATGGGGAGCTATCCTTTGCAGTGCAGAAGTTTAGCAGCATCCCTGACCCCCACCCACCGTCCACCTACAAGTGTGACACGTGTGACAACCAGCAATGTGTCCCGACAGCATCAAATATCCCCTGGTCAGTGGGGGGAGTTGTCTCCATTCGAGAACCACTGGAGTAAATGAGGATCAGTTTGGGGCTACACCGAGCATTTGGGACTCTGTCCTCCAGAAAGTAGTACACATATTTAATCAATGTAAAAAGGGCTTCACCCTGAACAGCTAAAATTACAAAAGTCTGAGAACAAGAAACTAGAAGTAAGTTTGACTCCCCATAATTTCCAGTGATTCACTTGCAGAATTTGTTCTTGCTGCCTCTACAAACTTAAGTTCTGCCAATAAATCATGAGCTACCAGGATGGGAGGAGGAGAAGATTCTATGAGCGGACTAAGAATGGGTTCCATTAGGGACGCCTGGGTGGCTCAGTCATTAAGCATCTGCCTTCGGTTTAGGGCGTAATCCCGGGGATCACATCGGGCTCCTCTGCTGGGAGCCTGCTTCTTCCTCTCCCACTCCCCCTGCTTGTGTTCCTTCTCTCACTGGCTGTCTCTCTGTCAATAAATAAATAAAATCTTTTTTTAAAAAAAAGAATGGGTTCCATTAAACCTGATGCTATGACTGTTTCTACTTAGAACTCTCTTATTGGTGGACCAACAGACAGATAAAGGATTCACTATACTGGTCAGTGTAATCTATTGTAATTATCCATGATTGCTGCTACAAAATAGGGATGGGACGAGTACGTTGGGAATTGAGAGAATTCTTCTTTTGGTGCTCTCAGGCCCAGTTATATCACTGAACAAGAAAATGCAACATATGCAGCCTGGAAAGGGCAAAACAACCAAAGGCTCAGAATTATGAGATAAAGATCTAGGTGCTCCCAGCAGGCAAACAAGTTAGACTATCTGAGTTGCTCATCAAAGATGAGGGACAGCTAGAATGGGTGGTGGAGGAGGGGGATGAATCTATGATGGCTATTCATTAACCATTCTGCACGAAGTCATTTTTATAGATTGTATTGTACTGTATTTTTAAAGATTGGCTACCAGAACCTTGAAAACTCAGAAACAGTGTAGACATAATAAAGTGAACAAATGGATTTGAATAGGTCAAGTAGGGGACTATAGAAAAGCATTTGGTGCCTTGCATTACATCTACTCAACCTATTTCAGCAACAGCTGCCTAGGCAGCTGCAAGCTTGGACTCATGGTGATGTTAACCTCAATACTTCTTTTTTTTTTTTTAAGATTTTATTTATTTCTTTGAGAGAGAGAGAGTGAGCAAAAGACAGAGCACAAACCACGGGTGGGGGAGGGGGACAGAGACTCAGAGGGAAAAGCAGACTCCCCACTGTGCAGGGAGTCTGATGTGAGGCTCAATTCCAGGATCCTGGGATCATGACCTGAGCTGATGGCAGATGCTTAACCAACTCAGATGCCCAGAAGCCCTGTTAATAACTTCAAGACTTCTACATATCTTTTTATTTTCTGTCTTGGAGCCTTCTCCAAAGCCTCTGGGACCCAGTCAGCTAGAGAGAAAATGCAACTGAAATATAAAGAAAGTGTTACCCTTAAAGACAACTGTCAACCTAATGGGTGGAGTGGCCAGTGGATAAATGTTCCCACTTCTTAGACATGCTGGCAGAATCAAGCCCCATATATCCCAATTGCTTACACCGAAGACCTTGAAATATACAAACTGGCATTAGTTCTTCCTGCTTCCAAGTTTCACTCTCCCTGCACTCTAGTCCTCTTTCCTAGGTAACCCCAAATAAACTATACACCTGTGTCTTTATCTGAGGTTCTGATTTGGGGAACCTAAACCAAAACAAATATTAACTCTGATCTTTCCCACTTATGCCTCTCACAATCAGAACACATAAGCATTCCTACTGCCACATCTACACTACTTTCATTCTTAGACCTTCCTTCTTAGAAAATAAGGCATTTCTCATCCTTTTCGTAGGCAACCTCTCCACTGTTTCCTTGAACCCATCCTCTCATACATCTCCAAAGACTTAATATTTACCTTCTTTTTCCGGAATCATGAATGTTAAACTTTTATCTTTCCAAAGCCTCCTTCTCCAAACAGGAGAGACAGGAAAGGAGGGGGATTGAGAGAGAGGTTGAGAAAAGAAACTGTCTGCCTGGAATGTATTCATCTTCAGGTGCTCACATTTTTCTTCCATATCTAGATGACATGAAAAAATAGTGTATGGTCAACCTCCACTTCATCTCTCATGCACCCCTTAATCCCCTGTGATCTGGTTTCCCACTTCCTCTGCTCTGCTTTCCTTCATGTTTCTGTAGAGGAAAAACATTAATAACCATGCAGATAGTTTCCTTTAGGTATAAAAAAGTCCAGTAACTCAAAAGATTTCCAAACCTGTCATCACTTTCATTAGTCAACCTTATCTTATACCAGCATAGACATGAACTTTACATTCTTGTGATTCCTCATTAGCTGGGTTTGACAACGTTGGATACAGACTGGAAATAAGTTTTCTTAGGATCAGTTGCAGCTCTTTACGAACAAGGGTAAAGGTAGAAAAGACAAAAAATGGGTTACCTTACAATTGCAACTCAAAATCTAGTTAATTTTTTATTTTTCATCTTTGGACATGGAATTAACAGAAGTCTAAGCTAGTATTTCTCAAGCTTTAATATAGCAGCATTATCAACAATAGCCAAATTATGGAAAGAGCCCAAATGTCCATCGACTGATTAATGCATAAAGATGTGGTATATATGCAATGGAATATTACTCAGCCATAAAAAAGAATGAAATCTTACCATTTGCAATGACATGGATGGAGCTAGAGGGTATTATGCTAAGCAAAATAAGTCAGTCGGAGAAAACAAATACCTTATGATTTCACTCATATGTGGAATTTAAGAAACAAAACTGATGGACATAGGGGGAAGTAAAAAAGAGATCCAACCATAAAACAGACTCTTAACTGTAGAGAACAGAGGGTTGATGCAAGGAGGTGGATGGAGGATGGGCTGGATGGGTGATGGGTATTAAGGAGGGTACTTGTTGTGATAAGCACTTGATGTTGTATGTAAGTAATGAATTACTAAATTCTACTCCCAAATATTATACTGTATGTTAACTAACTGGAATTTAAGTAAAAACTTGGCACTACACAAAATATGCATATAAATCACCTCTGTGTCTTTTTTAAATGCATATTCTGATCACGTAGTAGAGACTGGGGCATAAGATCAACATTTCTGAGAAGTTCCCAGGTGATACTGCTGCTGCTGGTCCATAGACTATAATTCAAGTAGCAAAAATCTAAACATGACCTATCTAAAATGTCAGAAGAGACAAGTTCCTGAATAGGAATGCCTTAGTAATATTTCCAGTTGACCCACATTGCCAGGAAAAAGTCAGAATTGGGAAAATAAATGAAGATAATAAAGAGGTTTCCCAATTTGCCTTTATAATATTTTGTTTTGTCTCAAATATCGAGTATTGGTGAAAATACCTTCATTTATTCATTTATTCATTTTTTTCAAAGTGTAATTTGTTGAGCACCTGCTATGTACAAGGATCTGTGCTATGCATTAGAGACACAGTGGTGAGCTAAACTGGACCTGAAACACTCTTATAGAGCTTAGTATAGTATATAAATTCTACTATAAATTATATATATATATAAATTTTATATATATAAATTATATATATATATATATATAATTTAAATAGCCAGATAAATAAACATTGAATTGAAGATCCTCAGGCTCATCTAAGTTCACTCAGATGTCCCTATTCCAAGTTTCTGCATCCCAATCTGTTTTAATTATCTGTGACTGCATAATTACACTAAAACTTATGGTTTAGAACCACACAAACCATGTATTATCTCTTATAAGTCTGTGCATTTACTGAACTCGGCTTGAAATTCTTTCCTTCACATGGTGTTGGCACAGGCTGTGATCATCTGGAGGCAAGATTACACCTGAAACAGCTAAGAAAAATCACCTAAATGGCTGCTAGTTGGTCCTGGTTGTTGGCTGGAAGCTCGGCTAATTCTATAACCTAGAGCTTCTTGGTTCTGCCCCTACATGTTCTAAGAGGCAACAGTGGAAGTCACAGATCTCATAAGGCCCAAACTTGGAAGCTACACAGCATCACTTGCATTGCGTTCTATTGATCAATACAGATCACAGGACCAGTTTATACATAAGGGGAGGAGAAGATACCACCTCTTGATAGGGAAACGGCAAGGTCACATTCTAAAGAGGATGTAAGATAGTGATATTCTTTGGGACATCTTTGGAAACACAATCAACCACATCGTCCACTCTCTGATCCTGACCAATCACATCCCTCCCACATGTAAAATATATTCAACTTCTCCTCCAAAAGGCTTGCCCCATTATGGTAGCAGGCATTAGTACAAAATCTCATCATTTAAAATGATGCATGAAGTTCCCGGGTACAGTGACCTGACAAGATAACTTCAATATTCACTTCTGTTTAAAAGAAAGAAATTCCCTTCTTTTTTCCCTCCCTTTGTGAATAATTCAGCCATCAAGCCATCAGGTCTGGCAGAGAGTAGTGGGTGTTCATGGTAGAGAATTAACCTGCATAATCGAGAAGGAATATCGAGGCCCAAGCGGGTTAAAGAGAGTGGGGAGAGGTGGGGCAACTGGGCATGCAATTTTAGAAAGTGATAAAGTTAGAAGAGTCTCCAGGTATGGGAAAATCCTGGTGTGAGGTGTCTATGCTCAAGCAGGATGACAGGTCCATCTGCACAAGGAAGACTGGTAGCATACAGTGGGATTATCAAATACATTAAAAATCAGGTATAATAAATTAGGCTTCTCACTGTCAGAAAAGGGGTAACAATACAGAAAGAATGAAATCTAGAAACGAACCCTGTAGTGTTAATTGTAATTAAAAGTACCAGAGTAAATTCATGGTTTTCGATAAATACAGATAAATCTAGAAATAAATCTGCCACTGAGAGGTCCTAGCACAGAGAAGTGCCAACACCAATAAGCATACCCACCATGTTCCATTAAAAGGAACCGGAACTCTTTGAGAAAACGGCCAATTCCAGAGCTAAGATATAGAAAGCACAAGATGAGCCTGGAACATCTTTTCTGTGCCAAAAACCAAGGCAGTATTTAACGATTTGTGTAAACATACCAAAAGGACACAAAAGTGAACTTGAGTGAGTTATCAACAAACAAATCAGAGACAATTTCACAACAGATCTGTAACTATTCAATGAAATAGGGAACTATCAGTCCATACAAATAAATAAATCAACAAACTGAGTCTTATGAGGTATTTTCTAAGTTTCAAGTCGCCTCTCCTCACAATTTGCTTACTAATAAAAAAAGGGGGGGAAACTTACTTTACAGTGAGTGGAGTAGGCTGGCAGACAACACCTTAATCAAAATAAAAATTGCCATAAATGGGATGATAGAATGCAATAGAGGAAAATGGTGTCTATTGCTGTCAAGGATATCTAACCTGAACTTAAACCTAAAGTATAGAAAACAAACCCAGTTTGAAGAACACTGTACAAAATAATTGGCCTATAAATTTTCACAAATGTCAAGGTCAGGAAAAGACTCCAAAACCTATCCCTCCCTACTGTAGAGAAACTAGACACATGACAAGTGTGGCCACCATGGAGGTATGCCATACAGATCTCCAAGAAAAAAAAATGTTGATCAGCTATGAGGAAAGTAGTTAGCTGACAGTCTCTAGCTTCCATACATTTATGATTCACCATGACATTTATTTTTTTAAGATGTTTTTATTTATTTGAGAGAGCGAGCGAGAGAGCATGAGTGTGGGGAGGGGCAGAGGGACAAATAGACTCCACGCTGAGCACAGAGCTGGACATGGGGCTCAATCCTAGGACCCTGAGATCATGACCTGAGCTGAAGGCAGATGCTCAACTGACTGAGCCATCCTGGTGCCCCTCACCACAGCATTTAAATCAAGGCCATGTTCTTCCCACAACCAGTCCCTAGTTAACATGGGGTGAAGGTGCAGGCCTGACCCAGTGAAGGAAACCTTTGAGCCAGGGTTCCCCATTGAGCTAGCTAAGACTTTCTCAGAGCTGCTTCACAGTCTGAGGCTCCTCTTCACCAATCCCCTTCCTTCCCTCTTCCTTTCTTACGTGTCAGTCCAGCATCTCGGTTTAAAAGCTTTCCTGACTGTGCCTGTTGCCCCTCCCCTTTATTTTTCAGACGTTCCCTCAATAAATTTTGTATACCTCTAACTCTGTTAGACGTATCTACTCCCCAAAGGACCCAAATGACACTACAACTAAATGCACTGAGTAATTCTGAATCGGATTATTTTTGCATATACACAGATACACACACACACACACACACACACACACACACACTGACAAAACTATAATGAGGTTCTGAAGATTAAATGGTAATGATGTATCCATGTTAATTTCCTGATTTAACGGTTGTGTTGAGTCACATAGGAAAATACTCTTAGAAAGGCACATGACAGTATTTGGGGATGATGTCTTGGGGGGAAAAACCCACTTTTTTTGTACTGTACTCTCAAGTTTTCTGTAACTTTGTGTTTGTTTCAAAAAATGGAATCAGAAGACAAGAAGAAGTTCATTAGACCATAGTAATTCTGAAATCCAAATGAGAACATGGCATCAATTTCTTCTTTTCCAGGGTATTAAAAACTGAATTGCATTCCCCAAGATTTATATGTTCAAGCCCTGACCCCCAATGTGACTATATTTGAAATGTGGCTTATAACGATGAAATTAAGGTTAAATGAGACCATTAGGGAGGGGCTAGAATTCAATGGAAGAGGAAGAGACACCAGGAATGTGCACACACAGAGAAAAGGCCATGTGAAGAGAAAGTGAGAAGGCAGCCGAGGAGAGAGACCTCGGGAGGCAGCAAACTTGCCAACACCTCAGTATTGAGTTGCTAGGCTCCAAAACTATGAGAAAATAAATTTCTGTTGTTTAAGCCACCCTGTCTGTGGTATTTGTTATGTCAGCCGCAGCTGACAACAGAGCGGGGAAAGGAATGTTCAGTGATTTGGTTCACACGTTTGCTTTTTATTTTTTGTTTTTTTTAAAGATTTATTTATTCATTTGAGGGAAAGAGAGAGAGAGAGAGAGAGAAAGCACGCAGAGGGACAGAGGGAGATAGAAACTCCAAGCAGACTCTGCATTGAGCACAGAGCCTGACATGGGGCTTGATCTCACAACCCTGAGATCACAGGCTGAGCTGAAACCAACAGTCAGACTCTTAACTGCCTGCACCACCCAGGTGCCCCTCAAGTTTGCTTTTCAGGAATGCTTCTCTATGGCTATTGGCTCCAGGCTCCACCCTCTGAGTCGGCTTTCTGTTTCCATTAGAAAGTATTTGGGTTTGTACTGGAGTCGCTTTCTTAGCCTCTTTCCCTCTCATAAAAGTTTGGAGGCACAGGGGTCTCTTTTAAATTTGAATTGTCCCTGTTTTAGTCCAAACTGGTAGTATTTCTGCCAACCAACATCCTAACTTGCTTGTGAGAGACTGGTGATACCTTGAACTCATTTTACAATCCGGAAATTGACACCATTAAATGTGACGTCTACTTTACAGCAAGATCAGCACTGTGGCTGTCAGAAATAAATAATGGCTGCCATGGCACCTCTCCGTTTCACTGACCATGACCTCAACGGAGATTTTAAAGATCTGACCTCGCCAATGCACCAGGACGCTCAGAGAAAGCCACCCCATGCCACAGTTCTTATGGTCATCACTGCTGCCATAACAGTCAAGTTCAGCAGCCGCTTCGTTGACCAAGGCACTTACTTACAATCAGTAACAACTTATTTTTTATAGATTTCTGACCTTTTTATTTTTTATAAAAGCTTTATTAAAATATAATTCATATACCAAAAAAATTACCCTTTTGAAGTGCACAATTCAGTGGTTTTAGTATATTCACAGAGTCGTGGAAACCATCATCACTAATTTTAGAACATTTTCACCACCGCAGTAGTAAACCCTGTAACCCTCCAGCAGTTACTCTCCCTTCCCCTCTTCCTCTATCTTCTGGCAATCACTAATCTACTCTGTCTTTCTAACTGGCTGCTTTAACTTAGTGTATTTTCAAGATTAGTATGATATTGTCGAAGTTAGTATAATATTTTCAAGACTCATCCATGTTTTACATTATCAGTACTGCATTCCTTTCTATAGCCAAACACTCCATTGTATGGACATGTCACAACATTTTGTGTATCCATGTGTCAGTTTCACTTTTTGGCTATTATGAGTAATGCTGCCATGAAAACTCTCGTACAAGATTTTGTGCAGATGCATATTTTCTTTCTTTTTTTTAAACTTGTTTTGGACACATATTTTCAATTATCTTGGATAGGGAGGATGAGTTAATATGGTAGAGGAGGAGGACCCCCCAAACACAGCTAGATAGTTATCAAATTATTCTGAGGTCAGAGAGAAAAAATCAATTGGAGTTCAGAGAGAAAAAAACTGCAGGTCTACAAGTAGAAAGGTGACCGCCCTTTTGGAAGGTAGGAGGTGTGGAGACTTGAATTGGTGGGGAGGTGTGGAGACTTGAATTGGTGGAGATAGAACTGTGGATACGGGGCAGGGAGGGAGCCTGCGTAAAGAGGCTACCACAAAGTATTATAAGCAGCAGAGCACAAAATCTGAGCTTTTAGAGGTTTGCTACCGTGGGTGACATGCCTGGCTTCAAGGTGCTCAGGTGGTGACGTGGGGCAGAATCCCAGGAGTGACAGGGTGGTCTGAGGATCCCTTGGGTCACAAGAAGAACAGGTGCCCCTAAGGGCTGTGCTGTTCCAGGCAGAGGAGTGCAGAAGCCGGCTGAGAACAGCGCCTCTTGGTGCCAGCTTTCTGCTCCGTATTTCCATAAACTGTGAACTGCCCTGCAATTGTGCCACCAGTTTCCTGGACAGCTGGCCTGCAGGAAAGGCAAAGCAAGACCCTCTCCTGGAAGAACAGTGTGGGTACATACTGTGGGAGTCCCTAAAATTTGAAGTTTTGAAATTCAGTTGCACACCTTAAATAAAAAGCCTCAGACACAGGCAGGATGAGGGCAGAGTTCTGACAGAAACCAGGGAAACAAGAGGAGTGATTGGTTGCTCTTCTGTGAGAGCTCACTGAAGAATGGCGGGCACCAACTTTCAGTCCCCAGGCTAGCCCGCAGAGATTTATCCCATCCATCAGCGCTGAAAACCTTCAGGGAGCAAAACAGTGCCACCTAATGGAGGCTGAAGCCCCTTACACCAAACCCTGACACCCCCTGCATCCTGGGGGCACATTTCCATTAGGGCCAGCTAGAAAATCAGCACAAAAGGCCCCTCCTCCAGAGGACCAGCAGAAAAACTCGCTCATACCAAGTTTACTGATCTTAGAGGGCTACAAAGTTTCAGCTCTAGGGGAAAATAGTATCTAGCCTCCTTTGAACTTTAATTCTTAATTTTTTATTATTATTTTTCATGTATTTTTTTCAATTCCTTTTTTAAATTCAATTCCTTATTATTTTTAAAATTTTTGCATATATATTTTTTATATTTTTTTATTTTGTTGTTTATTTTCAATGTATTTTGTTTATTTTTTTTATTTTTGGACCTAGATACCTTTTTTTAAAAGATTTTATTCATTTATTTGAGAGAGAGCACAAGCAGGGAGCGGGAGAGGGAGAAACAGGCTCCCCACTAAGTAGGGAACCCTATGCAGGGCTCAGACCCCAGGACCCTGGGATCATAACCTGAGTCACAGACAGACACTTAACCAACTGAGCCACCCAGGCACCTGAATCGAGACTCTTTCAACAAACAGACCAAAACACACTCAGGATCCAAGGTTTTGTTTGTTTGTTTGTTTGTTTTTTTCGGAGGAGGTTTCCTTTGTTTTTGTTTTTTTGGGGGGCTTTTTTTTTCTTTCTTTTTTTCTTTTCTGGACAAAATGATGAGATGGAGAAATTCATCCGAAAAGAAAGAACAGAACGTAGAACTCATGGCCACGGATTTAATCAATACAGATAGGAGTATGATGTCTGAACTAGAATTTAAAACAACGTTTAAAAGGATACTAGCTGGACTTGAAAAAAACATAGGAGACACTTACTGCAAAGACAAAAGAACTCAAATCAAGTCAGCCCAAAATTAAAAAGCCAGAATTAAAAATGTTATAACTGAGATGCAAACACAAGTGGATGCCATAAAAATGAGGACGGATGAAGCAGAGGAGGTATCAGTGATATAGAAAATAAAATTATGGAAAATAATGAAGCTGAATAGAAGAGGGAAACAAAGGTAATGGATCAAAAGGTAGACTTAGGGAACTCAGCAACTTATTAAAATGTAATAACATTCCTATCATAGGAGTCCTGGAAGAGGAAGGGAGAGAAAAAGGAGCAGAAGGTTTAGTCAAACAAATTATAGCTGAAAACTTCCTTAATCTGGGGAAGGACACAGAAATCAAAATCCAAGAAGCACAGAGAACTCCCATTAAATTGAACAAAAGTAGACCATCACCAAGGCATATCATAGTCAAATTCACAAAATACACGGACAAGGAAAGAATCCTGAAAGCAACAAAGAAAAAAAGTCCTTACACATATCGCATGGAGCACTGGGTGTTATACGCAAACAATGAATCATGGAACACTACATCAAAAACTAGCAATGTACTGTTTGGTGACTATTGTAACATAATAATAATTTTAAAAAGTCCTTAACCTACAAGGGAAGACAGATCATGTTCACAGATCGGTCCACAGAAATGTGGCAGGCCAGGAAGGATTGGCAGGATATATTCAACATGCTGAGTGGGAAAAACATGCAGCCAAGAATTCTTTATCCAGTAAGACAGTCATTCGGAATAGAAGGAGAGATAAAGAGTTTCCCGGACAAACAAAAACTAAACAAGTTCATGACTACTAAACCAGCCCTGCAAAAAATTTTAAGGGGGACTCTTTCAGTGAAGAAAAGAAACCAAAAGCCACAAAGACTAGAAAGAACCAGAAAACATCACCAGAAACACAACTCTTCATGTAACACAATGGCACTAGATTCATATCTCTCAATAATGACTCTGAATGTAAATGGACTAAATGCTCCCACCAAAAGACATAGGATATCAGAATGGATAAAAAAAAAAATCTATCTATAGGCTGTCTACAAGAGACTCATTTTAGACCTAAAGACACCTGCAGCTTGAAAGTGAGGTGATGGAGAATCATCTATCATAGTAATGGATGTCAAAAGAAAGCCAGAGTAGCCCTACTTTTCTCAGACAAACTAGATTTTAAAACAAAGACTGTAACAGGAGATGAAAAAGGGCATTATATCATAACTAAGGCATCTATCAAGAAGATCTGACAATTGCAAATATTTATGCCCCCAATTTGGGAGCACCCAAGTATATAAATCAATTAATAATAAATATAAAGAAACTCACTAATGATAATACAATAATAGTAGAGGACTTTAACATCCTACTTACAGTAAGGTACAGATCATCTAAGCAGAAAATCAACAAGGAAATAATGGCTTTGAATGACACACTGGACCACATGGATTTAACAGATATATTCAGAACATTCCATCTTAAAGAACAGAATACGTATTCTTTTTGAGTACACATGGAACATTCTCCAGAATAGATCACATCCTGGGTCACAAATGAGCCCTCAACAAGTACAGAAAGATCAAGATCAGGGGCGCCTGGGTGGCTGAGTCATTAAACGTCCGCCTTCGGCTCAGGTCATGATCCCAGGGTCCTGGGATCAAGCCCCCCTTCCCTGCTCAGGGGGAAGCCTGCTTCTCCCTCTCCCACTCCCCCTCCTTGTGTTCCCTCTCTTGCTGTCTCTCTGTCAAATAAATAAATAAAATCTTAAAAAAAAGATCAAGATCATACCATGCATATTTTCAAACCACAACACTATGAAACGTGAAGTCAACCACAAGAAAAAAATTGGCAAGACTTCACATACATGGAGGTTAAAGAACATCCTACTAAAGAATGAGTGAGTTAACCAGGAAATTAAGAAGAAACTAAAAAAGTACATGGAAGCAAATGAAAATGAAAACACAACAATCCGAAACCTTTGGGATGCAGCAAAGGCTATTCTGAGAGAGAAATACATTGCAATACAGGCCTACCTCAAGAAGCAAGAAAAGTCTCAAATACACAACCCAAGCTTACACCTAAAGGAGCTAGAAAAGGAGAGCAAATAAAACCTAAAGCCAGCAGAAGAAGGGAAATAATAAAGATTAGAACAGAAATAAAGGATACAGAAACAAACAAAAGAAACAGAACAGATTAATGAAATAAGAGCTAGTTCTTTGAAAGAATTAATAAGATCAATAAACCCCTAGCCAGACTTATCAAAAAGAAAAGAAAAGAAAAAGGACCCAAATAGATAAAATCAGGAATGAAAGAGGAGAGATCATAACCAACCCCACAGAAATACAATTAGAGAATACTATGAAAAATGATATGTCAACAAGGTAGGCAATCTAGAAGAAATGGAGAAATTCCTAGAAACTTACAAACTACCAGAACTGAAACAGGGAGAAACAGAAAATTTGAACAGACCCAGAAATAGGAAATAAATTGAATCAGTAATCAAAAATCTCCCAAGAAACAAAAGTCCTGGACCAGACGGCTTCCTGGAGGAATTCTACCAGACATTTAAAGAAGAGTTAATACCTATTCTTCTCAAACTGTTTCAGTTCTCTTGGATATATATTAGGGGTAGAATTTCTGGGTTATATGCCAAGTCTGTTTAATATTTTGAGAAACTGACAAACTTTTTTCCACACTGGCTTACCACAAAGCACATGAAAATGTGCTTATTGACTATTTGCATATCTTCATTAGAAAACTGTACACTTAAATTCTTTGACCACTTTTAAATTCAGTTATTTGTCTTTTTATTGTTGATTTATTAAAGTTCTCTGTATGTTCTGAATATAAGTCCCTTATCAGATACATGATTTGCAAATATTTTCTCCTTATGACCTGTATTTTCACTTTTTTTAAAAAGATTTTATTTATTTATTTGACAGAGAGAGAGAGACAGTCAGCGAGAGAGAGAACACTATCAGGGGGAGTCAGGGAGGAAGAAGCAGACTCCCAGTGGAGAAGCCTGATGTGGGGCTCGATCCCAGGAGTCTGGAATCACGCCCTGAGCCAAAAGCAGACACTTAACGACTGAGCCGCCCAGGCGCCCCATGTATTTTCACTTTCTTCATGGTATCCTTTGAAACATAAAGAATTTCCATTTTGAGTAAGTACAGTCTATTTTTTTGTTTGCCTCTTGTGCTTTTGGTGTTATAAGAAACCACTGTCTAATCAAATTATGCCTAAACAGATATTTACATTTATGAATTTTTCTATGAGTTTTGTAGTACTAACTTTTGCTTTTAGGTGTGATCCATTTTGAGATAATTTTTGTATGTGGTGTGAGATTGTGTAAATGAACTTCATTCCTTTACATGTCAATATCCAGTCTTCCCAGGACAATTTATTGAAAATAACTTAATTAATTATTAAGTCATTAAATACTAAGGATTACTAGAATTCCACTAGAACAGACAAGTTAGTAAGCATTGTGTTGAAGCCACAAAGAAAAATCAAAGTAGCCCCAAACTGCCATTTTTGAAGATTAGTTTTCCAGAACCATTGCTGGCAGCAACTTCTGTATCAGAAAAGTCCAGTCAACAGATATAAAGTATTGTAACATAGAGAACTTAATGTAAAAAAGAGATTACAAAGGTAATAAAGAAATGTCAAGCAAAACAAAAGAAAAAGGAAAAAAGGAAACAGGGAAGACTAAGCTCAAAATCAAATGAGCCAGATGCCACTTTTGGTTCTGGGGCAACAAAGGAAAAAAGTTGGAATTATTAAAAACCTAAAAGCTTCGAGATCAGGCCCTACGAAGCTGAAAAATCAGATTCTCAGCAAAGGATACCACCCACCTGATGCTGTGCTGATATCGCTAAGGGAGAGCATTGATGCTATGTAAGCCAATATGTTAGAAAAAACATCAATTCTACTAATATGGTGGAACTCTGTATCCACATAGGGTTTTCTTCCACCCCATGTAGCTTCCAATAAACTATCCACTTCTTGTTTATCCAATCCAATTAGCGTGTCATTGATACAGTGGGCTAGTGTGAGTTCTGCAGAACGTCTACCACTCAAGGTCTTATTGGACTGTACTATCAAAGCGGTTGGCTGCATTAACACAGCCTTGTTGCCTATTCCAAGTGAGTAGGAATTATTTCTGATTCTTTTTTCTGATTACATGGGAAAGAGCACAACTGCCCGATTAATGTCTACATATCATGTACTTAGACTATGTTAAACTGCTCTTCAAAAATACATATGGTACAGAAAATGAATTTAGCCATGGTCCTGAATATGGCCACTGAAGCCATCTGTGATTTGGCTCCAGCTCTGCCCACCTAGTGTGAAAGCAATTCTGGCAGCTCAGGAAACAGGCAGGAGACATGCCCATCAGTATTCCCAGTCCTGCTGGCTTATCTCAGTCCAACTGCAAAGACTGAATTAGCCCTGTGATTTGGGTATAGCTGCTCTCAGTGGTTTGAGATTAATCCTGTCTGCCTAGGTACCCACCCACAGACTTGGCAGGGCTCTTACAGGGACCCTGTGAGAGCAACCCTGTGTCTGCATCTGGTAACGAGCATGCCATCTGTGGACCCGCTGCAGAACCTAACGCAGAAGCTTGTCTCAGCACCAACCATATACACCATGGTTCTAAAAGCACTTTCCCCATCCAAGGATCAGAGAGGATCCACACCTGCCCAAAATCCTGCAGACAGTCCCAACACCAGACTTCACTGCAGAGTCAGCAGCAGCAACATGACCCAGCTCAAATCCCATACAACTACAATCCTACAAAACTGTAGAATTGCAGAACTAATAAATTAATTCAGTAAAGTTGCAAGATATAAAATCAATACACAAAAAATCAGTTGTGTTTCTATACACTAACAATAAAATATCCAAAAAAAGAAATTAAGAAATTAACAATCCCATTTACAATAGCATCAAAAAGAATAAAATACATAGGAATAAATTTAACCAAGAGATAAAAGATCTCTACACTGAGAACTTTAAGACACTGATGAGAGAAACTGAAAAGGGCACAATAAAATGAAAAGATATACCATATTCATGAGTTCTAAGAATACTGTTAAAATGTCCATACTACTCAAAGCAATCTAGTCCAAGGCAATCCCTATCAAAATTCTAGTGACACTTTTCACATAAATAGAAAAAATAATCCTAAAATTTGTATGGAACCACAAAGGACCCCAAATAACCAAAGCAATCTTGAGAATGAAAAACAAAACTGGAGTTATCACACATTCTGATTCCAAATTATATTACAAAATTATAGGAACCCAAACAGTATGGTACTGACATAAAAACAGACAGATAGAACATTGGAACAGAATACAGGGCCCAGAAATAAAATCATACATATATGATCAACTAAGAATACATAATGGGGAAAAGATAGTCTTTTCAATAAATGGTGTTGGAAAAATTAGATATTCACATGCAAAAGACTGAATGGACCCTTCTCTTACACCATACACCAAAATCAACTTGAAATAGATGACAGATTTAAACATAAGACCTGAAACCATAAAACTCTCAGAAGATAACATAGCGGAAAGTTTCCTTATAGTCTTAGCAATGATTTTGGGGGTTTGGGTTTGATGCAAAAAGCACAGGCAACAAAAGCAAAAATTAACAAGTGGACCTGTATCAAAGTAACAGCTTTTGTACAGCAATGAAACAATTAACAAGATAAAAGACAACCTACAGAATGGGAGAAAATGTTTACAAACTGTGTATCTGATAAGGGGTTAATAGCCAAAATATATAAGGAACTCATACAACTAAAGCAAAGTATAAATATATATAAATTTTAAAAAGCACTACGGATTTGTATAGACTTAGTTCTAAAAGAGATATGCAAATGACCAATAGGTACATAAAAAGGTACTCCACATCACTAATCATCAGGGAAATGCAAATCAAAATCACAAAAGATACTTTGCACTTGAAAAAATGGCTAGCATCAAAAAGACAAAAAAAGTGTTGGTGTGTATGTAAAAGAAAAGGGAGCCCTGGTTCGTTGTTGGTGGCAATGCAAACTAATACAGCCGCTGTAAAAAAACAGTATAAAGATTCCTCAAAAAATAAAAAAATAGAAATATAATACAATCTGGCAATTTCACTTCTGGGTATAAATCTCAAGAAAACGAAATCACCATGTAGAAGAGATACCTGTACCCCCATGTTTAATGCAGCATTATTCACTAGCCAAGATATGGAAACAACCTAAATGTCCATCTACAAATGAATGGATAAAGATGCAGTCATATATACGATGGAATATTATTCAGCCATCAGAAAGAAGGAAATCCTGCCATTAATGACAACACAAGTGGACCTTGAGGGTGTTACTCTAAGTGAAACAAGTCAAACAAATACTATATCACTTATATGTAGAATCTCAAAAATCTGAATTCATAGAAACAGAAAACAGATTGGTGGTTGCCAGGGGCTGTGAGGTAGGGGAAATGGGAAGACGTTTGTCTAAGGATACAAACTTCGAGTTATAAGATGAAAACATTTTGGGGATCTAATGTACATCATGATAATTATTCTCAACAACACTGTATTACATAATTAAAGTTGCTAAGAGAGTAACTCTTCAATGTTCTCATCAAAGAGATAAGGAATAATTATATGAGCCGAGGCAGTTGTTAGCTCATGTTATGGTGGTAATCACTTCACAATACGTGAGTGTATCGAATCAGTACATTTTATACCTTAAACTTACATATTGTTGCTATATATTATACGCCAACTATAGCTCAATAAATGCAGGGGGAAATATTTAAAGAAAGAAGACTACAAAGAAGTACAGATGCTATACAAAGAAGAAATGGGGATAGCAGGAGTGGACAAAGAAAGAGGCCATCTCCCTAGCTGACACTACTCCAGCACACCAGCCACCTTGCTTTTCTCCTGATACACCACTGCACATATTCCTAGTATTAGCTGTTCCTTCTGCCTGAAATCTCTTGATATCCTCTTGGTTTGTTCCCTCACTTTTCCAAGCACATGCTCAAATGTTGCTATCTCTGTTGGGCTTTCCTTAAAACTCTATTTAAAATTACAATTCCTGCCCTATTTCTGGTCCACTCCACTTTCACACTTCATTATTCTCAAACAACAACAAAAAATTATAATGCACTTACTGATTTGATCTTTTGTTGCTTTCCCTACCCCACTGTATTGTTCTATGTAGTAAGAACTTACTCTATTTTGTTTGCCTGGATATATTCCCAATGCATGTTAAGTACTTGACAAATAGTTGTTAAATAACTCCATACTAGTGTTAGCACTTAAAATGTCATTTTTCTAACTAATATGATAAAATTGTGACTGAAATGTCCCTAAACAACAAATTTAAGAACTAATATTGATGGGGAAAGAATTTTCTCTTTCTTCAATATAGAAATAGGGAATCCAGTGGTGTATCTTCATATTGTAGCTATTACAACAAGCTCTATTACTATTTAATTATTCCCCAGGAACCTTTTGCAATGCCTGGTGAGAAAATGTGTTAAGAGAAGGTAAGAACCCAGTTCTGCAATGCACTAATCCTCAGGGAATAGCAGGGCTTGGAATTTCACTGTAAATAAATAAAGTTAAAAAACACTCTTATCTATTGAACAAATACTTTAAAAATGTCATGGGAGAGGGTTCCAAATCTCAAAAGACTACGATGCAAAGAAATAAATACAGACAATACCTTCTTCACCTAGGCTTAATCTTAACCATAAGTATGAGCTTTGCACCTAGGGGGGAAAAAATCTAAAATTCACTCTGCACAATTCATGGCAGATTACAAACTGGATTCTCCAATTCTTCAGAAGTCCCTCACATGCTTTTCACTCTGGGGGGTAATATTTTATTCCCCCTCTCTGACCTTTCTTCTTGACACATATCCAAGGAGCGAGTTAAAACTTTGCATGCCCTATTACAAATGCTGATTTTCTCCATAAATGGATTTACTGGCAAGTGCTTTCTTCTTGCTCTGAAAATGTAAATATCTGAGTAGAATAAAATTCAGACAGAAAAGTTCGAAAATATTAATTTTTCTCTTGTTTGCCCAACTCCAGGGAAATATATTTATCTGGCCTCCTTATCCCTTTAAAATACAGATAAGTATTGTTTACAGCAAGAAGCCTGGGGATTTTGTGTAAATGTATGTAACTAAAAATTTACTAGAGATGGTTAAATGATGAATTTTGTTGCTTGTTTAACAGAGAAAATATAACAAACCTCCAATTCCACTGATATTATATGTAACTCATACATTGCTCTCAGTTTTACTAATTTAATATGCCTTGGTTTTATGTGAAACAACTTCCTTTAATGACAAAACCATTCAGCATCTGTATGCTGTTTCTTGCATTTGTAGGATCTTCTTTGGATTATGACTTAATACAATTAGTATTCCCAAGAAATACTGTAACAGGAGACACAAACAGGGTGATTACTGATGCTGATTTGATATACCACTGTTACTGTATACCACTGTCAGTCAAAAAATTAATTAAGATAGCTTAGAAAAGGATACCAATATGTTAGGTCACAGTCCAGAATAAAAAGGACAAAAATAAATGGTTTTAAAAATTCAGTCGAAAGAGTTATGAAGAAAACCACTAAGACCTGTTAGGCATGTAAGTGAGCCTTTTCTTCCATAAAAGAATGCAGCAGAATAATTTGTGGGCATTCCATAGATTAGAGTATTTTAGAAACTTAAGAATATCAATTGTCTCTTACATTAATATTAATATTATGCTTTTCTCTCTTTGTTTCTGTATATTTTGTCCTCACTATACATAATTAAGTACAATTTAAATGTAGTTAACTTAAAGCCACTCTACTTTTTACTTCTAGTGAATGGCCAAGATTCAGTAGTTCCACACCTTGCTGTCTCTATGTAAGATGACATTTAATTCTTTCTCAGATACAACAACCTCAGCTGAGAACATAAAAAAATCATTCAGGATAAAAATCATAAATAATTTTTTTTTAATCTTACTATACAATAAAAACAGATCAAGGGAGAATCTTTGTCTGCCAGGACAGAGGAAAAACAAAAACTCTTGTATCTGGAGAAATGCTAGTACATGGTTTCCACTGCCACCTGATATGATACGACTGCTATGGGAAACAAACTGACTGAACTGCCAGGTTGCATTCAGACTTGATACAGTCTACATAGTGCCATGGGCAATGAGTATACATAAACAGTGGTCCTTCCACCTTAGATGCCAAATGTGATAGCCAAGAGTAGGTTTCTAAGGAAATAAGACATACAGATTTTAACTGTGATTCAATAACAAAAAACTAGGGGTAATTTTAGGTGCCAAAGCGTAAGGCTCTTCCCCATGCTGTGGGGATGAATCCAACAGGCTGGATAAAGAGAAAGCATTTTTTACACAGCAAACATGTCTGGTCATATAATGAACTATCTAATGAACCAGAGAACTATTTTAGTCATCACTTTATAATACCATAAACAAGCACAAAAAGGAGTATTCCCTGTGCCCTTCCACTGTATCTCAGTGAGACAGAACTTTTTGAAATGTCTTTATATAAGTAGTACTTCATTTGATGTTCTTATCAATATTACTAATTATGACAAATTAATTTTACATTATACTTTAGAAAGAAATTTCAATTTTCTACTCCTAATCTGTAATCCAGTATCTTGACCTAGTTTAATGATTGCCCCACACCATGTTTTTATTTATATTATTATTTACATCTTATCAAAATGAAATCATACTCTTGGAAAACAAGTTATGATGATGACAGCTTTGTTGCTTTAACAGAAACCTCACTGTTTGTTACTTTATCAAAAAAAAAAAAAAAAGAATTTCGTGTTTTCAGGAAGAACCAGCATACTCCGTTAAAGTGCAGGAACCAAGTCATCATGTCTTCCAAACCAATGAATGCGCCCAGCACAGAAACCACCAACTCCGTTAGCCACTTCATCCTCATGGGCTTTCCCTCAAGCCCAGAAATGCAGCTCCTCTACTTTGGGCTCTTCTCAGTAGTCCACATCTTGACTCTGATGGGGAATACGGCCATTGTCTATGCTGTGCTGTAGGACCAGCATCTTCACACCCCCATGTACATATTCTTGGGCAATTTCTCTCTCCTAGAAATATGTTATGTCACCACGACCGTCCCTAATATGTTGGCCAATTTCCTGTCCACAAGCAAGACTATCTCCTTTGTGAGCTGTTTCACACAGTTCTACTTCTTCTCTTTTGGGTGTGATGAGGGCTTCTTCCTTTGCATCATGGCCTTTGACAGGTACCTTGCCATCCGTCGTCCTCTACATTACCCACGCATCATGACTAAACAGTTGTACACCGGCCTTGTCATCTTTGGATGGTCAGGTGGGCTCATCCTCTTCCTAACTCCAGTTGTTCTCATTTCACAGTTGCCCTTCTGCAGCCCAAATACCATCAACCATTTTTTGTGTGATCCTGTCCCTCTGATGATGCTGTCTTGTTCTGAAGACACTATCACTCAGCTCATTTACTCTACTTTCAATGCTTTTTTCATGATTGGCACCTTCCTCTTTATTCTTTGCTCCTATGCTCTGGTGATTCTGACTGTGCTGTGGATGCCCTCACGGGCTGGCAAGCACAAGGTTTTCTCTACTTGTGCTTCTCATTTGGCAGTTGTCGTCCTGTTTTATGGCTCCATTATGGTGATGTATATTTGTCCTGGATCAGGACACCCAGTGAAAATTCAAAAATTCATTATCTTATTTTATTCTGTGATAACACCCCTCTGCAGTCCTTTAATATATAGCCTCAGGAACAAGGAGATGAAGACTGCCTTAAGGAAAGTCTTTGGGACTGAAATACCTGCCTATAAAATATAAATCAGAAGTCAGAGAGAGCCAAGATCCACCACAACCTATCTTAATAAGATATGAGGCAAGATAATTTTCTATAGAATTCAATAATTTTTGTTAGGGAACTGTTACAATAAAGCCCACCATCATCTTAAATATCCCTCACTGCATGACGGGTTAGTTTTCTTTAATGAATAAAACTGTCTTAGTCTCTTCAACAAATGGTGTTGGGAAAACTGGACAACCACATGCAGAAGAATGGAATCGACCACTTTCTTACAACATACACAAACATAAACTCAAAATGGATGAAGGACCATATCAGATAAAGGGCTAGAATCCAAAATCTATAAAGAACTTAACCAAACTCAACACCTGAAGAACAAATAATCCAATCAAGAAATGGGCAGAAGACATGAACAGACATTTCTGCAAAGAAGACATCCAAATGTCCAATAGACACATGAAAATATGCTCCACATCACTTGTCATCATGGAAATACAAATCAAAACCACACTGAGATACCACCTCATACCAGTCAGAATGTCTAAAATTAACAACTCAGGAAACAACAGATGTTGGTGAGGTTGCAGAGAAAGGGGAACCCTCCTACACTGTTGGTGGGAATGCAAACTGGTACAGCCACTCTGGAAGACAGGATGGGAGTTCGCCAAAAAGAAGACACTTGTGATGAGCACTAAGTGTTATATGTAAGTAATGAATCATTACATTCTACTCCAGAAACCAATTTTCATATATTTTAACTCACAAAATTTAAATTAAAAAAGAACAAAAATAAATAAAAATAAAATAAGGGACACCTGTTTGGATCAGTAAGTTAAGCACCTGCCTTTCATTCAGGTCTGTTTCCCAGGGTCCTAGGATCAAGTCCTGCATCAGGTTCCTTTTTCAGTGGGGAGACTGCTTCTTCCTCTGCCTGCTTCTCCCTCTGCTTGTGCTTTCTCTTTCTGTCTCTGACAAATAAATATAATCTTTAAAAAAATAAATAAATAAAAATAAAAAAGTCTAACCAACACTAGACTTGCAACAAAAGGAGTTAAATCCTGGCTAATGTTTGGCCCTTTATATTTAGCATCTATCTTAATCCTATTGGAGATAGACAATAGTCACAAAATTCCTTTTTTATTTTTATGAGCTAATTTTTTATAAATTTTTTATTATGTTATGTTAGTCACCATACAGTACACCCTTAGTTTTTGATATAGTGTTCCATGATTCATTATTTGCATATAATACCCAGTGCTCCATGAAATACATGCCATCCTTAATACCCTTCATTGGCCTATACCAATCCCCCACCCCCGTCCCCTCTGAAGCCCTCGGTTTGTTTCCCAGAGTCCATTGTCTCTCGTGGTTCATTCCACCTTCTCTTTACCCTCCTTCGTTCTTCCCTTCCTTCTCCTACTGATCCCCCTGCTATTCCTTATGTCCTATAAATGAGTAAAACCATATGATAATTGTATTTCTCTGCTTGACATATTTCACTTAGCATAATCTCCTCCAGTCCCGTCCATGTTGCTGCAAATGTTGGGTAATTGTTCTTTCTTATGGCTGAGTAATATTTCATTGTATATATGGACCACATCTTCTTAATCCATTCATCTGTTGAAGGGTATCTTGGCTCCTTCCACAATTTAGCTATTGTGGACAATGCTTCTATGAACATTGGGGTGCATATGGCCCTTCTCTTCACTACATCTGTATCTTTGGGGTAAATGCCCAGTAGTGCAATTCCTGGATCATAGAGTAGCTCTATTTTTAACTTTTTAAGGGACCTCCACACTGTTTTCCAAAGTGGCTGTACCAACTCACATTCCCACCAACACTGTAAGAGGGATCCCCTTTCTCCACATCCTCTACAACATTTGTTGTTTCTAGCCTTGTCCATTTTGGCCATTCTAACTGGTGTAAGGTGGTATCTCAATGTGGTTTTGATTTGAATTTCCCTGATGGCTAATGATGTTGAACATTTTTTCATGAGTCTGTTAGTCATTTGTATGTCTTCATTGGAAAAGTGCCTGTTCATATCTTCTGCCCATTTTCTGATTTGATTATTTGTTTCTCATGTATTGAGTCTGAGAAGTTCTTTGTAGATCTTGGATACCAGTCTTTTATCTATAGTGTCACTTGCAAATATCTTCTCACATTCTGTGGGCTGCCTCTTAGATTTTTTGACTGTTTCCTTGGCTGTGCAGAAGCTTTTTATTTTGACGAAGTCCCACAAGTTCATTTTTTCTTTTGATTCTCTTGCCTGTGAAGATGTGTTATGAAAAAAGTTGCTGTGACCGATGTCAAAGAGGTCACAGCCTATGTTCTCCTATAAGATTTTGATGGATTCCTGTCTCACATCAAGGTCCTTCATCCATTTGGAGTTTTTCTTTGTGTATGGTGTGAGAGAGTGGTCAAGTTTCATTCTTTTGCATATAGCTATCCAATTTTCCCAGCATCATTTATTGAAGAGACTGTCTTTTTTCCACTGGATGGTTTTTCCTGCTTTGTCAAAGATTAGTTGCTCATAGAGCCGAGGGTCCATTTCTGGGTTCTCTATTCTGTTCCATTGGTCTAGGTGTCTGTTTTTGTGCCAATACCATGTTGTGTTTGTGATCACAGCTTTATAGTATAGCTTGAAATCCGGCAACGTGATGTCCCCAGCTTTGTTTTACCTTTTCAACAATTCCTTGGTGATTCAGGGCCTTTTCTGGTTCCACACAAATTTAAGGGCTGTTTGTTCCAGCTCTTTGAAAAATGTCATTGGTATTTTGATCGGGATAGCATTGAAAGTGTACATTGCTCTGGGTAGCATAGAAATTTTAACTATGTTTATTCTTCCTATCCATGAGCATGGAATATTTTTCCATCTTTATGTGTCTTCTTCAATGTCTTTCAAGAGTGATCTGTAGTTTCCAGAGTACAGATCCTTTACCTCTCTGGTTAAGTTAATTCTGAGATATCGTAAGATTTTTGCTGCTATTGTAAATGGAATAGATTCACTAATTTCTCTTTCTTCAGTCTCATTGTTCATGTACAGAAATGAAACTGATTTCTGTGCATTGATTTTGTATCCTGCCACATCACTGAATTGCTCTATAAGTTCTAGTAATTTGGGGGTGGAGTCTTTTGGGTTTTCAATATAGAGTATCATGTCATCTGCAAAGAGGGACAGCTTGACTTCTTTGTCCATTTGAATAACTTTTATCCCTTTTTGTTGTCTCATTGCTGTTGCAAGGACTTCTAATACTATGTTGAATAATATTGGCAAGAACGGGCATACTTGTGGTGTTCCTGATCTTAAGGGAAAGGCTCTCAGCTTTTCCCCATTGAGACAGATATTTGCTGTAGGCTTTTCATAGATGGTTTTTATGAAATTGAGGAATTTACCCTCTATCCCTACACTCTGAAGGGTTTTAATCAGGATAGAATGCTGTATTTTGTCAAATGCTTTTTCTGTATCAATTGAGAGGATCATATGGTTCTTGTGTCTTTTCTTATTGATGTGATCTATCACACTGATCGATTTGCAAATATTGCACCACCCTTGCATCCCAGGGATGAATCCCACTTGGTCATGATGGATAATTCTTTTAATGTACTGTTGGATTCTATTAGCAAGGATCTTGTTGAGAATTTCGGCATCCATATTCATCAGGGATATAGGTCTATAATTCTCCTTTTTGATGGGGTCTTTGCTTGGTTTGGGGATCAAGGTAATACTGGCCTCATAGAATGAGTTTGGTAGTTTTCCTTCTGTTTCTATTTTTTGAAATAGCTTCAGGGAGAATAAGTATTATTTCTTCTTTGAATGTCAGGTAGAATTCCCCAGGGAATCCATCAGGCCCTGTACTCTTGTTTTTGGGGAGGTTTTTGATCACTGGATGAATCTCTTCATGATTAATTGGTCTGTTTAAATAATAAATTTCTTCCTGTTTCAGACTTGATAGTTTATAGGTTTCCAGGAAAGCATCCATTTCTTCCAGGTTGTTGAATTTATTGGCATAAAGCTGTTGATAAAAGTTTCTAATGATCCTTCCTATTTCATTGGTGTTGGTTGTGATCTCTCCCCTTTCATTCATAATTTTATTAATTTGAGTCTTTTCTTTATTCTTTTGAGTAAGCCTGGCCAGTGGCTTATCAATCTTATTTATTCTTTCAATGAACTAACTTCTAGGTTTCTTGATCTGCTCTACTGTGCTCCTGATTTCTAATTCACTGATCTCTGTTCTAAACTTGATCACCTGCCTTCTCGTGCATGAGTTAGTCCTGTTCTTCTGTTTTAGCTCCAGCTTCTTAAGGTGAGAATATAAAAACTGCATTTTAGATTTTTCTATTCTTTTGAGTGAGGCTTGGATGGCTATGTATTTTCCCCTTAAGACTGCCTTTGCAGTGTCCCATGGGTTTTGGACCAATGTGTTATCATTCTCATTGGTTTCCAAAAATTGCTTAATCTCATTTTTAATTCCCTGGTTTACCCAATCATTCTTGAGCAGGATGGTTCTTAGTTTCCAAGTGTTGGAGATCCTTCCAAAATTTTCCTTGTGATTGAGTTCCAATTTCAAAGCATAGTGGTCTGAGGATATGCAGGGAATAATCTCAGTCTTTTGGTATTGGTTGAGACCTGTTTTGTAACCCAGTATATGGTCTATTCTGGAGAAAGTTCCATGTGCATTTGAAAAGAATGAGTATTCTGTTGTTCTGGGGTGTAGTGTTCTGTATATATCTATGAGGTATATCATTCAAAGCTCTTGTTTTTTTGTTGATTCTCTGCTTAGGTGATCTGTCTATTGCTGAGAGTGGAGTGTTGAGGTCCCCTACTATTAATGTATTATTATCTATATGTCTCTTTATTCTGGTTAAGAGTTGGCTTGTGTATCTAGCTGCTCCTCTGTTGGAGGCATAGATATTTATAATTGTCATATCTACTTGTTGGATACATCCTTTAAGAATAATACAGTTTCCTTTTGTTTCTCTAACTACAGTCTTTAGTTTAAAATCTAATCTGTCTGGTATGAGAATTGCTACCCCAGCTTTCTTTTGAGGTCCATTGGCATGAAAAATGGTTTTCCATCTCTTCACTTTCAGTTTGGATGTATCTTTAGGTTCAAAATGAGTCTCCTGTAGACAGCATATGGATGGGTCATGTCTTTTTTTCCAACTTGTAACCCTGTGGCGTTTTATAGGAACATTTAGGCCATTCACATTGAGAGTGATTATTGAGAGAGATGATTTTAATGTCATGTTGCCTGTGAAATCTTTGTTTCTATAGATTGTAAATTTCTGTTCTATATCACTCTTGGGGCCTTTTTACTTTTATAGAACCCCCCTTAATATTTCTTGTAGGGCTGGCTTGTCACATATTCTTTCAGTTTCTGCCAGTCTTGGAAGGTCCTTGTCTCTCCCTCAATTCTGAATGACAGCCTTGCTGGATAAAGGATCCTTGGCTGCATGTTTTTCTCAGTTAGAGCTCTGAATATGCCTTGCTAACCTTTCCTGGCTTGCCAGGTCTCTGTAGACAGGTCTGACATTATTCTGATGTTCCTCCCTCTGTAGGTTAGGATTCTCTTTCCCCTGGTTGCTTTCAAGATTGTATCCTTGGATCTAATATTTGCAAATTGCACTATCATGTGATGTGGTGTAGGTCTGTCGTCATTGATCTTGGGAGGGGTCCTCACTGCCTCTTGGACACGAATGCTTGCTTCCTTGCCAGATTAGAGAAGTTCTCAGCTACAATTCATTCAAATATCTCTTCTAGACCTCTCTTTTTCTCCACCCCCTCTGGGATGCTGATGATTCTGACATTGGAACGTTTCTATGAGTCAGTAATCTCCTGTAATCTATATTCTTGCAGTTGGATTTTTTGTTCCAAGTTTCTGTTTTTTCCTTCTTTTCTATCATCCCATCTTCCAATTCACTGATTTGTTCTTCTGCCTCATTTACCCTGGCCATCAGAGCATCCAGTTTAGATGGCGTTTGATTCATAGCATTTTTAATTTCTGCCTGATTCACTCTCATTTCTGCCCTTAGTGATTCTATATTCTCGTTAATATTTTCGTTAATATTTTCTTTTTTTAAGATTTATTTATTTATTTGACAGAGAGAGACAGCCAGTGAGAGAGGGAACACAAGCAGGGGGAGTAGGAGAGGAAGAAGCAGGCTCCTAACAGAGGAGCCTGATGTGGGGCTCGATTCCGGAATGCCAAGATCATTCCAGAGCCAAGTGCAGACGCTTAATGACTGCACCACCCAGGCACCCCAACGTTAATATTTTTTTCAAGCCTACACATCATCTTTTTCTTTTCTCCAAAATGTATTTTATATTTAAAAATTTAAATTCAGTTAATTAACATAGAGTGTATTACTAGTTTCAGAGGTAGAGGTCAGTGATTCATCAGTCTTCTTTTTTTTTTTTTTTTGGCTTTTGTGTCTTTTTTTAAATAATAATATTTCTGTATTATATTATGTTAGTCACTATACAGTACATCCCTGGTTTTTGATGTAAAGTTCCATGATTCATTAGTTGTGTATAACACCCAGTGCACCATGCAATACGTGCCCTCCTTACTACCCATCACCAGCCTGTCCCATTCCCCCACCCCCTCCCCTCTGAAGCCCTCAGTTTGTTTCCCAGAGTCCACCAAGCCTACACATCATCTTGACCATTGTTACTCTGAACTCCATTTCTGACAATATGGTTATATCCACATCCATCAGTTCTTTGGCAGAGGCCACAGTCTCTGTCTCCTTTCTTTGCTGAAGATTCCTCCTACTCGTCATTCTGATGAAGAGAGGTTGCAGGGATGCACAGAGCCCAAATTATTGACCAGGACCCAGGCAGTCTGCACTTTTTTTATAGGGACCTTAGGGGTGTCAGCTTCTTGGTTTTTCAGACTGCCTTCTGGGGGAGGGGCCTGCCACACTGATACTCAGGCAACCCTGTTTGGGTAGAGTTGCCTGGTCCCCTGTGAGGGGGGGTGGGGATGGGCACAATGGGAACCGGTATATATGGGCTTTTGTTCTCCAGTGGCTTTCCCTGGTGGTTTTCTGTGACTCTTCTGAGAGAGCAGCAGTGGCCATATCCTAGCTTCTGTCTCAGGACAGAGAGATCGCAGTCCACTCTCCACTGAGCTCTCATGGCCACTTTAACTCTGTTTCTGTCAGTGCTGCTAAAAACCCTACAGCGTCCTGGGTTGTGCACTCCACAGCCACTCTCCCAGCCTCGCTTCCAGGGCTGGCACGTCTCTGTCCTTCATGCTTCTAACACCGCCAGCCACTCCCGATTCCCGTGCATGCTCCCAAGCTCCCTGTTTCAGTATGGTTCAAGCGTGCTCTGGAGCGCCGGTTTTCAGTCTTGTTGCACACGTGCTCCTGAGCTCCCGGTCTCAGTCTAGCTTTCTCCTGGGTGCTGGTCCACAAGTCTGGCCTGCTCCCCAGTGCAGGTGGCTACTGCTTCCGGACAGCCGAGCGCAGCGGCTCCCTCTGCCTTCCGTTTATCTTCCGATATCTGTGCACAGATTCACAGCCCCTGTTCGTACCTCAATACTCAGCACTGGTGATGTTTGTTTGCAGAGATCCAGATATATCTTCCTATATCTCTGGCTGATTTTGTGGGTGTTCAGGATGGTCTGGTAGATATCCAGCTCGATTCAGGGGACCTGCTGAATAAAGGTCCCCTAATCCTCTGCCATTTTTTTTGACTCCCTGTCACAAAATTCCTAATTCTTATTTTGAGTTTTCTCTGATCTACTACTTAACACTCACCTAAGGCTATTAGTTTATTTTGTTAAAATCCTTAGAGTGAAAGCATGCATCATTCTTTGGAGTTAGAGTGATAAGATCACACCAGCAAGGTTGGACTTTCTCCTACAGAAATCCTTCCTTTTAGTCAGTAACTATCAGTGGAGGAGAATTTGTTGATAGTGTTAATCCCTAAACAAGTTTATGACCTATGTTACACCCTTACAGATTGCTCCAATTCTGAAATACATAGTGGATTTACACTTCTTAAGAAATTCGGTTATGTAAGAGGAGCTCAGTTTTCTTAAAAGTTTTTTTTTTTTTTACATTAAGCAGATAATTTTTTAAAATTTTTATTTAAATTCAATTTAGTTAACATACAGTGTATTAGTTTCAGGGGTAGAATTTAGTGATTCATCAGTTGCATATAATACTCAGTTCTCATTACATCCAGCACCCTCCTTAATGCCTATCACACAATTACCCTATCCCCCCTCTAGCAACTCTGTTTGTTTCCTACAGTTCAGAGTATCTTATGGTTTCCTCTGTTTTCCTCTTATTTTTCCATCCCTTCCCCTATGTTCATCTGTTTTGTTTCTTAAATTCCACATGAGTGCAATAATGATATTAGTCTTTCTCTGACTGACTTATTTCGCTTAGCAGAATACCTTCTAGCTACATCCATGTCACTGCAAATGGCAAGATTTCATTTTTTTTGATGGCTGAGTAATAGTCCATTGTATATATATACCACATCTTTATCCATTCATCATTAATTGACTGTTTTTAGAACCATATCCTATTTCAGTATTTTTGTTGTGTGGTGTATTTAAGTATTATCCAAAATGCCCCTCAAGATCATATCTTCTTTAAAAATACATAATCGCAACTTTTGATTTGAATATACATTTTATTTTAACCATTAGCCATCTATTTTTTTCAAGTCTAACTCCCTAAAATGTAATAAAAGGCAATAGGGAAATAAGACGCAACTTACGGAGCTACATTTATAGCCTTCAGAGTCATCCTTTTCACAAAGTGAAGTGTGACTGTAACTGGACATCCTTCAGGAAAGAACCAAGGATTTGAGGTTATCTGGACTTAGAGGGGCAGGATTTCTGTGGGTTTCATAACAAAAGAGAGGTTTTGTTTGTTCTATTTCACAGAAGCAAAGTGAACTGAGTGGCTGAGCAGATGCCTGGACAAATTACTGATAAAAAAGAAAAAAAAAACCCTTAATAGAACTTACTCTAAAATATCTTTAATGTAGGTATAAGATGCTAATATTGTTCTGATTATTTTAATTATGATTCCCTCTGGGTGCTCATAGTTTATTCATTCTATGGTCATCAATATTTCTTAGTAGGTTGGGAAAAGAAATGAAACTGTGTGGTAATGAATAAAATGTGCTGTTGATTCTTTCTAAAGGTGTGTGGTTTCTGCGTTTGTAACCATCTTTCAGGTAACAATTAACAAGGCTCTTTACATATCAGACTTCCCATATCCCAGGAAAACTTTCACCTGATATTTCAGGTTGCTGCCACTTATGGAATGAAATCCAACTTAATTAGTAACTTTTGCTGAATTCAGGATTTTATAAATTAAGAATACTTTGATAACAAAATTTATTTTTTTTCCAGATTTATCTAGTTTAAGAGATGAACTATTTATAAGGATACAAATAAAAGTCTATCCTACTCAACAGGTGATTTCTGGTCTTCATAATTTCCCCTCACTCCCCTCAACCACTATCAAAAAATTACATATTTTTCAAACCACATAATAAATTCTTACCTCTTCAAATACTGAGGATAGCCTTTCAGCCCACTTCATTTATTTCAATAATACTCACTATTTGACCATTTGTCAGCTGTTAGTCACAGAGATAAATCACTTGTAAATATTATCTCCAAATTTTCCAAAATATTTTTCAAGGAATAATCCATGTGCAGTTAATAGAAAAGGGTGGGGAGGGGTCTGCTCAATTAAAAAAAAAAAGTCCTAGGGGCACCTGGGTGGCTCAGTCAGTTAAGCATCCAACTCCTGATTTCAGCTCAGGTCATGATATCAGGGTATGAGTTCAAGCCCTGTGTTGGGCTCTGTGCTGGGCATGGAGCCTTAAGATTCTCTCTCTCCATGGGGCGCCTGGGTGGCTCAGCTGGTTAAGCATCTGCCTTCCACTCAGGTCACGATTCCAGGGTTCTGGGATCAAGCCCAGGGTCCTGGATAGAGCCCTGCATCTAGCTTCCTGCTCGGTGGGGAGCCTGCTTCTCCCTCTGCCCCTCCCCCTACTCATGCTTGCATGTGTGCTCTGTCTCTCTGAAATAAATAAAATCTGTAAAAGAAAAAAATTATACTCTCTCTCCTTCTGCCCCGCCCCCCAAAAAAGTCCTATAATTAAATAAAGCAAGTAATAGGTTACACCAAATTAAGCCTATTCATGAAGACTTCAAGAACATTATAAGCATTATGAATCACCAAAATAAATATTTTTGGATGGAGCTTTATCCAATTTTGACAGGATAACTTCCTTTTCCCCAAAATCACCTTATTAAGACTATTCCACTGAATATATTTTGGGAATAGTCACCTTATCTATTATATACAACAACCCTATGGACTTGTTATTATCCATGACATGTTTTTAAAAATTGGAAAACTGCAAATGAAAAGATATATCATGCTCAAGGAAAAGAAGAATTAATATTGTTAAAATATCCATACTATCCAAAGCAATCTACAAATTCAGTATAATTCCTATCAAAATATCAGCAGCATTTTTCACAACACTTGAAGAAATAATCCTAAAATTTGTATGGAATCACAAAAGACCTTGGATAGCCAAAGCAATCTTGAAAAAGTGGTATCCCAACCCCAGATTTCAAAATATACTACAAAGCTATAGTATAATACTGGCACAAAACCTGACACTAGATGAATGGAACAAAATAAATAGTCCAGAAATAAAGCCCATACTTATGTGGTCAATTAATCTACGACAAAGGAGGCATGAATATACAGTGAGGAAAAGAATGGTGTTGGAGAAACTGGACAACTACATGCAAAAGAACAAAACTGGACCACTTTCTTATACCATATCCAAAATAAACTCAAAATGGATTAAAGACCTAAAGTGTGACCTAAAACCATAAAACTCCTAAAGGAAAACATAAGCATTAATTTATTGGAATCAGCCTTAGCAACATATTTAAGGATGTATCTCCTGAGGCAAGGAAAACAAAAGCAAAAATAAACTATGGTACTGGACTAAAATAAAAAGCTCATGGACTGCAAAGGAAACCCTCAGCAAAGCAGAAAGGCAACCTAGTCAACTGAAGAAGATATTTGCAAATGATAGTTCAATAAGGAGTTAATAAACAAAATATATAAAGAACTCATACAACTCAACACCCCAAAAAAATCCAATTTAAAAATGGACATAAGACCTGAGCAGACATTTTTCCAAGGAAGACATACAGATGTCCAATAGACACATGAAAAGATGCTCAGCATCAGTCATCATTAGGGAAATGCAAATCAAAACCAAAATTAGAGAAGAAAGGGATAAAGAAAGGGGGGTAGCCAGAGGGGGAATGAAGCATGAGAGATTATGGACTTTGAGAAACAAACTGAGGGCTTCAGAGGGGAGGGGGTGGGGGAATGAGATAGGCTGGTGATGGGTAGTAAGGAGGGCACGTATTGCATGGTGCACTGGGTGTTATACGCAACTAATGAATCATTGAACTTTACATCAAAAACCAGGGGTGTACTGTACGGTGACTAACATAATATAATAAAAAATATTATTATAATAAAAAAAAACAAAATTAGATTTCACCTTATACCTGTCAGAATGGCTAAAATCAAAAACAGATAAAATAACAAGTGTTGGTAAGGATATGGAGCAAAGAACCCTCCTACACTGTTGGTAGAGATGTACATTAGTACAGGCACTGTGAAAAATTGTGTGTAGTTTCTTCGGAAAGTTAATAAGAGAAATACCATACTATCCAGTAATTCTACTACTGGGTATTTACACAAAGAAATGAAAAATGCTAATTCAAAAAGATATATGCACTCCTATGTTAACTGCAGCATTATTTATAATAGCCAAGATATGGAAGCAACTTAAGTGTCCATCGATAGACAAATGGATAAGGAAGATGTGGTATGTATAAACAATGGAGTATTATGCAGCCATATAAAAAGAGCGAGATCACACCATTTCTGACAATGTGGATGGACCTAGAGGGTATTATACTAAAATAAGTCAGAATGAAAAAGACAAATACCATATGACTTCATTTATACATGGAATTTAAAAAAAACAAAACAAAACAAATGAATAAGCAAAAAAACAAAACACAGAATCAGACTTATAAATATAGGGAATAATCTGATGGTTTCCAGAAGGGAGAGAGTGAGAAAATGGGCAAAATGGGTGAAGGGGAGTGGGAGATACAGGATTCCAGTTATGGAATGAGTAAGTCATGGGAATAAAAAACACAGCATGAGAAATATAGTCAATGATATTGAAATAGTGTTGCATGGTGACAGATAGTAGCTACATTTCTGGTGAAGACAACATAATATATAAAGTTATCGAATCACACTGTAGTACAGCTGAAACTAATGTAATGTTGTGTGTCAACTATATTCAAATTTTAAAAAAGAAAACAAATCCCCCCAAAAAACCCTATAAATTCAATTAGGAAATGACCAAGGATGCATATTTGGCCACTTCGCTCTCTTTCACCCAAATTCCACAGAAGACAACCCTTGGACTTTTTATATATGGCCTTCAGAAGGCTATACACAGATGGGAACCTAAATATCCTGGGCTGTACTGACTAAAGCAAAGCTTGGCCCCAGAGCCCTTGAGGCTTAGCTGCCATAGCTTCAGCAACATCTCACTTGACAAAAAGAGGGCCTGAGATGATGAGATTTACCCCAGGTGCACCACTTCCTGCCAATGCCTTTCAGGCTCAAAGCTGATTTCTTCCCAGAGTTTGAATCCAAACACCTCATCAGGCCTAGTTTCCCTTAGGTACTCCTAACATAAGCAATGACTTCCAGGCCCAAAGGATATTTCCTCTTCAGCAGCAAAATGTCCTATTTGGCTTTAGTTTAGCTTTATCCTGGGATATCCAAACTGGCATTAAAGCTCTGAGATATCCAAACCCAGGACTTTACTGTATGAGCTCAACTACATACTAACAAATTGAATAAGACAAATGAGGCAATGAGCTCACTGGCAATATCACAGAGCCTCCATTGTTAATGGCACCAACTTCAGGAAGAAAACACAAAGAAATGGAATCAGAAAATGGAAAGAAAAGAGAGAAAAACATAATAATCATAATCGTAATCACAATGAAGAATGATAGAAAAACATAGGGTTCAAGCTTACATTTGAGTAATTTATCTGAAGCTGAAACATCCAGAAAATTTCAATTTTGGGGACACATGGGTGGCTCAGTCAGTTAAGCATCTGCCTTTGGCTCAGGTCATGATCCCAGAGTAGTGATATCAAGCCCCACATAAGCCTCCCTGCTCAGCGGGGAGCCTGCTTTTCCCTCTCCCTGCTCTCCCCCCTTTGCTTGTACTCTCTCTCGCTATCTCTCTCTCAAATAAATAAATAAAACCTTTAAAAAAAGAAAATTTCAATTTTTTTCAGAATTGCTGTCTCCACTAGGGAAGTGAAATGTCAGAGAAGACTGATTTCTGAGGTACTTCTGAAATTAAAAAGGGAAAGAGCTGATTTGGAAGGTCACATGCTAATGGGATACAACATAAATATTACTAATATCAAAATATTTCTAAGAGATTGTACCAAAAATTGCATACTGTATTATTCCATTCTATTTCCTTGAAATGACAAAATTCTAGAAATGGAGAAAAGCTTAGTGATTGCCCAGGGGTTAAAGAGATGGGGCCAGAGGGAAGTAAGTGTGGCAATACAAGGAAAACACCAAGGATCCTGGTAGTGACGGAAATGTTTTGTATCTTTCCTCTTATTGATGTAAGTATCTTGTCTATGATCTAATACTGTAGTTTTGTAAGATGTTTACTGGGGAAAACCAAGTAAAAGGTACATGGGTCTCTCTGTGTTATCTCTTACAACTGCATGTAAGTTTACAATTATCTCCAAATAAAAAGTTTAATTAAAAAAAATAAAACAGATGAACATGGGGGAAAGGAGGCAAACGATAAAACAGACTCTTAACTATAGAGAACACACTGATGATTGCTGGAGGCAAGGTGAGCAGGGGGATGGGTTAAATGGGTGAGGGCACTTGTGATGAGCACTGGGTGTTGTGTGTAAGTGATGAATCACTAAATTCTACTCCTGAAACTAATTTTACACCATATGTTAACTAATTGGAATTTAAATAAAAACTTGAAAAAAATTGGGGGGGGGGGGGTTTCAGATCATTATACAGGTATAATGAACTGATTGTGGGTCAGGCTGGCCCCATGTGTCAGTAAAACATTTCTCTCCTCCCGTTTTCCCTTTACGTCATTAGTTCTTTAATAAAAACTTATTGCACACGCACAAAAATAACAAAATAAATGAAAAATAAAGATTACACCAAAGAGTTTAGAGATCCATCATCAAAGTGACAAAGACTCAAAAGAAAAGCCAGGTCATTGAGGGAGGAGGTTAAAAAGGAGTCTCCAAGTGCAATATGAAAGCATTTGTGGGTTGAAGACTTCCAGATACATCAGTGGTACTTCCAAAATGGAAAAATTAGAGTATCCTTAAGTTAGCACCAGGAGAAGAAAGAGGAAGTAAGGCCAACAATTAATTCTACTCAGAAATATTTGCCCCAAGTTACTTTCTGCAGGGACTGTTGAACACTGAACAGAGTTGAGTGGGATATTTCCACTCTTGCTGCCTTTCTCAGCTTGGATTACAGACATTCTGGCCAGTTTCTGCCACCTCATACCTGTGTGCTAAAATGACGAAAGCTTAGAGAAGAGAGAAGTTGCCTAACACAAGCTACAGAGTGCCTAACAGAATAAGGTGAGGTCTGAAACTGGCCTGACTCCCACTTTCCTATGAACCATGCCCAGGAAGTCAAATGCACCCCATTGTCAGTGTGGGACGACCATGTATCTGCTTAAGCAGCAAAAAATGAAAAGGATATAAAGTGTTCCCCTAGCACAGGGTTCCTTGCTGGAACTTTTGCCAAACTAGCTCATTACCCTGAAAGCTCTTTGTGGGCAATGATTATTTTGAATAAATCTTTATTCACAATGGGCATTTGTCTTTCAATGAAATTCCCTGTACCAAGATAAACAGCAAGTTAAACCATAGACAGCAGCTTCTGAACAACCTGGTCAAGTTAGTGTTTGAAGTAAAAAGGTTTGTAAAAGAAAAGAAGCAAATAATAATAGTAATAATTTTTAAAAAGACATTTATTTGAGAGAGAGAGAGAATGCACACACAAGCAAGTGGGGGGAAGGGCAGAGGAAGAGAATCTTCAAGCAGACCCCCTGCTGAGCACAGAGCCTGTTGATCCCATGACACATGACATCACGACCTGAGAAGAAACCAAGAGTTGGACACTTAACTGACTGAGCCACCTTGATGTCCCAATAATAATAATGTGAATAGCAGTTTTCCAGGGTGGCTAAAAAGCATAACAATGACTAAGAAAGAGTAACAGTTTGAAGCTATAGGCAGATTAAATATAATTTTTCACTACAGGCATCCTATTCATGGAAAGTGAATAAACCAAGTTGAAATACAGTCAAATATAAACTCTTACACCCTGTGGGTTTCTGTTTAATCATTTTAACTAGTAAGACTATCTTCAAAATAATTTTAGGAGTATTTATATTAGGTAATGCATGTGAAATCTGTTGACACAGTAATCAGCACGTAGCAGGTACTGAAAACTATCATCTAGGCATGCTATAAAGCTAGGTAGAATGTTTATATCCGTTGGGGCAGGAGGAAGATAATTTTAAACTCTAAAGAGACATAGAATCCTTGGGGTTGAGGCCATAGGAGGAGGCTCTGAATGTTAAGGGAAACTCCAGGTTTTCCTACTCTCAAAGCCTGGAAGCCACTGGACGGTTCCAGTGGGCCTCAGTTCATGTGGTCATGAGGCTGCAGGGCTAGTAGAGACCAATTCTCACAGCACTACACTCAGTGATAAAGATGGGGAGGGAAGTTTCTTCTAGTGGATGACTGGGGAGATAATCAGGATTTGGGGATTGTTAAAGTGAACTTAAATGTCATCTGAAGAAGCACCTCTGAGGGAAAGGGACTCCAGGAGCTTTGAGACAACTGGTGACATCCAATCTGAAGCTGGTTTTTAAAATCCAGAACCAGTCTGGAGGTGTCAGGTGAGCAGCAAACCAGAAGGGCCATTATTAGGTGACAATCTCACTGATGGGTTCAGTGAGGCCCTTCCACCTTTGAGCTCATCGCTGGAAGTAAAACACACTTGGGGATTGACTGAGCACTGTGATTGTCCCTGCTGCTCCTGAGGGGAGGCCTCCTGGGACAGTATGTAGCCAGAAAGAGACGCATAATAAAACAAATGGAGAGTTTCCTGACAGTCTACTCCTTTTTGTGTAACAGATAAAGAGAATCCTTTGTGAGGCTCAAACTGTGAGAAAGTGCCATCAGGAATCCAAACTGCTGCACATCTCAGCCCTCTAAGAGGATACAAGTGTGAACCCCTTGACTGCTACAGAAAATACTGCTATAGAAAAAAAAAAAACCTGTAATATTGCTACAGGAAAAAAAGGGCTGTGCATTTTCTTTTGTATTTTTATCTATAAATGTATTTTATATTTTAGAGAAAGTATATAAAATAATATATAATTTTTTTTACAAAGCCTTCATTCTTCCTGCAGGGCATCTCAAATGTCTATCCAGAATATATTTATTTAAAAATCTCATCAGGAAAATCTGAGCTGCCACTTCCGTTTCGCATTATCATCCAGATAAAAAGATGACAAAAGGCAGTGGGTTTCACATCGCTTCAGAGGAGATAAAGTATTTGTAAGTAGTGGATATTTATTTTCATGAAGTATAATGAAGATTTAAGAATGCTTATATTTGCAGTGAAAAGAAAAATCAACGGGTAGTCCCAGATAGATCCTATAATGACCCAAGGCGGGGGGAGAGACAGACTTAGAATAGTGAGGCAGGAATAGAGGGATTCTCAAAGACGAAGAAGTCTGCTCCTGAATTGAGAAAGAAAGGAAGAGCACTCCCAACAGCTCCAAGTTTTATTACACATAAGAATTTAAAAGAAAACTTTCTTTCTCTTTTTGGATATTTTCTTTCCTCTTCCTTCAAACTTTGATTAGCAATTTAAGAGCAACCTTCAAAAAACATTTAAGGCTTCTCCTCAAGGGCTCCATATTCTTTCCTTAATTGTGAGGTGAGTTTACACTAATTCTAACTCATTCAAATAAAACCACCCCAAAACACACCTTCCTTCCACTCTTGTTCTTATGATGTTTCTTTGCCCCGTTTACATGCAGTCTTACCCACCATTGTCAGTTTCACTGTATAAGTAAAATTATGGTCACACTAAAGAGTGTGAGGGCACATATTATATACTTCAGTTAAATTTCAAATACAGAAAAATTAGGTTGTCTAGTTCTGGGTTAAAGCATCACACCATCCCTTACAATCACTGAATTTCCAGCCCGCAGCCTCCTTCAGTGAGCCCACAATCTTGGGAGTTACTTTTTCCCATTTCAGTTCACCAGTCTATTTGTAGGCCATGTTTGCTCTCTGCAGGAGCACAATAATCTCATATTTGGTCTCCCTTTGGTATTTAGTGGAAACTGCTGTCCTGGAAGATACCTGCCTCACCACTGTTCCTGACATACCTGATGTGAACTAGAGAGAGAGAGACTATGAGAATGACATAAATAATCTTCCCTGTGGTATACGGCCTCTGTTCTTCACACAGCCTTCCTGGGGCTAATCCTCCACAGACACAAGTGTAAATTTGATACAAGCAAGTTGCATGTGAACACACTGCATCAAAAACAATAAGGAAATGCAAATATATCCATAGCTGACAGTCATGTAGAAAAAAAAAGGTTAGGTTTTAGAGTCAACATACTCAGAGGGACAATAAAATTCAATGCTACACTTAGAAATGTGAAAGTACTTGTTTGTTTTAAGGCTCTAGAACTGGAGAGAGCAGAATTTAATGGCATAATGAACATTAAGTGACTGTCACAATAAATATTTAATGCATGACAGTGGTTGTTATTACATTTATTTTAGAAGTCAACTGTGCTTCAAAGAAAGTGTCCAAAAGTGGGTTCATGTCATAAACAGTACCAAGAATTAGGACACAGTGCAGGTCAAAGAGGAATGGAGGATTTAAGATAGTGATTTCCAGCTTTGGCTAACTGTCTTATTAAAGTCCTTATTATTTATAATAATAGGAATCTGGTTCAAAGGAGAGAAAGCGATAATACATACACAATATAGTTTTGCAGCCATCTGAGAAAAATAGGGTCCATAATAACAAAGTTTATGGGAAAAGGTCTGAACTGATGTCCAAACACCTAAGTTTTAGATGTGTTTCTTCCACGAAAAATCAGCACGACCTTGGATTAGTCTAACCTCTCTGGTTTCAGTTTCTATGATATGAGGAAATTGAGCTTGATAATCTCAAAGATCCTTCTGACACTAACATTCTATACTGGTGTATTTCTCCCACAGTTTTAGAATTAAATAAGAGCTTTTCTTCCATTTTTATTGTCTTTTTACGTAAGACAATTCATCACCAGGTAGTAACAAGATAATGAGGCATCAGAACTAAGAAGCTGGTGTTCTTTCATCGGCCTCCGGATTCTATTTGAGAACCAGGATCTCCTAATAAAGGAGTGAAGCCAACTTGGGTCCTTTTGGTATCAAATTAGCTGTTGCTGAGCAAGTAGAAGTTAAATACAGGTGTAAGAAGCTAGTAGGTATGTTAAACAACTAGAATTAAAATAAAAACTTTTTTAAAAAAAGCTAATAGGTACTTGCTAGAGTGGAATTTGTGGCAGTGACTTCAGCACCCTGCTTCAGTCAGCAGTTACTCAGGACAGATCTCCTGACAATATTATGTTACTGACAACATAGTAAGATGCTCTTTTTGTACTGACCTCATTCCATTTCAGGTTATATTTGAACTTTGATTTGCCTTAATATTTTCCAAAATACTATACAAAATTTTCTTTTCAGCAAGAAGAAATCAGGTATATAAATATATGAGTGTGTATATTATGAAACTATATATCAAAATAGAATTAACTTAAATGCAAATGGAGAAAAACGGTTTGGACTTGGTTACATGATGCCAGTGAAACTGACACTGTGAAAATGAAGACTGAGTGGGGGCTGTGGGAGCATACCACGTTCTCCCAGAACACTGACCTCATTGGGCTAAGCTAGATCCTGGGAAGGGAATTATTGAATTCAGAACCATATAGAGCCTTTTTACAAAAGTGCATTAAAGGAGCATATAGGAGTCAGAAGAAATAAAAATAACTTTTAAAGAGACAAAATATGATTAAGATAATGATCCTTATGGCTCATTCCTTCATAGATTAGGAGAATGAATATCTCGGAAACCAACAATATCTCTGGCTCTGTGACTGAGTTCATTCTCCTGGGCTTCCCATGCCGCAGGGAGATCCGGATCCTCCTCTTTGTCATCTTCTCCCTCATCTACCTTCTGACTCTCATGGGGAACACATCCATCATCTGTGCTGTGTGGTCAAGCCAGAAACTCCACACACCCATGTACATCCTCCTGGCCAACTTCTCTTTCCTGGAGATCTGCTATGTCAGTTCTGATGTGCCCAAAATGTTGGCCAACATTATCTCCCAGACCAAGAGCATCTCCTATGCCCGCTGCCTGCTCCAGTTCTACTTCTTCTTCTCCATGTGTGCTGCTGAGGGCTACTTTCTGTCTGCAATGTCCTTTGATCGGTTCCTTGCTATCTGTCGACCTCTGCATTACCCCACCATCATGACTCACCATCTATGTGCCCGATTAGTAGTTTCCTGTTGGGTAGGTGGCTTTCTATCCATACTGATACCTGCAATTCTTATGACCCAGGTGCCCTTCTGTGGCCCTAACATCATTGACCATTTTTTCTGTGACCTGGGACCACTGCTGGCTCTGTCCTGTACTCCAGTTCCCAAGACTACTCTAACTTGTGCTACTGTAAGCTCTCTTATTATCTTCATCACCTTCCTTTACATCCTTGGGTCCTATACCTTAGTTTTGCGTGCCGTCCTTCGGGTCCCAGCTGGCTCAGGTAGGAACAAAGCTTTTTCTACATGTGCCTCTCATTTCTTGGTGGTTTCCCTGTTCTATGGCTCAGTCATGGTGATGTATGTGAGTCCAGGCTCCAGGAGCCATCCTGGGACACAGAAATTTGTGACCTTGTTTTACTGCATGGCAACCCCATTCTTTAATCCTCTGATTTACAGCCTTCGGAACAAAGATATGAAAGATGCACTCAAGAAAGTCCTGGGAGCACCATCAAAAGAAATTTCTAAAAATACAGAGAAATAAGTTGTCCTATCATTCTCTCAGGAATACCGAATTTCTCTCACTAGAGGGGAAAAAAATATCTTCTGGGCACATCTGAGTGTTTAATTCCTTACTCTCGTGAAAGTGTGACTCATTACACATGAAGAACCCTCATCCTGTCTATTTTTTGTGTTTCAAATTTATCACTATTTTTTCTTTTCCAACTATTGATTTTTCTATAATGAAATATACTATCTACTCATTGCACTAACAAAAATTCAATTGCTTTATTTATAAGATCAAGGACCCAGTATCTGTCACTGAAACAGTAGTGTTTTTCACTTGTGTTTCCTTTACTACCAAGCATTGGTAAAATGTCCAGGGTGTGCAGCAAACGAAAACAGGAAATGATATGGATGCTTAATACAGAAAATTCTTAGTCCAATTTTGAAGAGGATACATAGAAAGGCATGCACACGTTCACATATGCCAAATCATTAAGTATTCCTTACCCAGACCTGGGTTTCAGCACCTTCTAAGCTTTGAGTAGAGGAACATTTACTGTTGCAGAAAATAGGCATGAGAAACCAGGGAATAAACTGTCAAACAAAGGATGGGATACTTACAGGCAATCAGCATTTATTATAAATTTTTTGACTTGGCCTGATAATCTGCCTCTACTTGGAAATATTCATATTTTAGACCGGGGCACAAAATTTCCTTTTCTGGGGGAAGGGCTGGTTTGTGAAGTCGTCTCCTACATGTTGGAAAAAAAAAGCTAATGATTTGACTGACAACATCCAACCCGGACCAGACCTCAATTTAGTTTTCTATGTAAAAATAGATATCTTAAAGTCTTCCTCCAAGTTATTTTGGCTTTGGGGGTATTTTCTGTAATAGAATATGCTAAATGACAAGGCTTCCTAGACCACAGGAGGAAAATTCAGGACAACCTACAATACTGAAGAATCAGTTTCGCCTTGTCCTCGGCAGATTACTGGGACTGCACCTACCAGGGGTAACTCTACGCTTACATAATCATAACAGGGTTCTTACTTGTATACAACAGAAGCTGACTGTGGCTGATTAAGCATGACAATGGAAAAGATTTATTGATAGGATATCAGGAATTTCACAGAATCAATGAAAGGTAAAAAACCAGAGTTGAGGCTCAGATTCAATGACCAATGTACAAATTATTCTGCAGAACTGGTCTGATGAAAAATCGCCATCACTAGAGCCACACCTGCTGCCATGGGCCAGCAGATGCCAGAGTTTCAACCGCTGTCAATTCTGTGCTAGGAGCTTGTCTTTCCTGCAATAGCTGCACTACCTGCTTCATCGCTATTTTTAATGCCAATGTTTCAACATTGCTGCCCTCCACCCCATTTCCACTTCTTGAATCACTAGCCCCCGAATCAAAATCTGGTGTAGCTGTATCTGCTTGGTGGAACCAAGAGTACATCCCTGTGCTGTAGCTACGAGAAAAGCTAGACGAGTTAATACCTGGCAATAAAAAAAAATCCAATTATGCAAAGATAAGCTCCAAGCTTGCTAATATTGGGATTCTCCCAGCCATAAAAAAGGACTGAGATCCTAGGCAGCCAAAACAAAAGAAAAACGCCAACTCTAACAACCCATTTATTTGGACTCCCTATCATATCCCTGGGCCATGTTCCCTCTAGAAGTTACACAAGCTAGGACTTAACTAAATGATCCATATTAATAACAGTGAAGTAGAAGCAGGATGAGAAAGGGGAAATAGACTTCCCTATGGGTAGCTGAGGGCTTATCTATCTCATGATGAGTGCTGGTAGAACATACTCTGATTCTGATAAGTTATTGCTGCATTATCTGCAATTCTGAGAATCAGAAGTTCAACTAAAGGGGAAAAAATCATCCACCTTCTAGGAAAGACTCATTAGCTGCAGTCAAATTTAATGCTGCCCACTCACCCTTCTTAGAACTGGTGGAGAGTGGATAAGAAAGATTCTTCACTTACTCTTTTACTCTGAGTCATATTTTTTTTTTTTTGGCCTGGGAGTAAATGAACCACAATTAACCAAATAAATGAGATTTTTATCTCAGTGTCTGAAAAAGATATTCACATTTTAAAATTAAACATTTTTTTGTTTTGGTCTAAATGTTATATACATAGAATTTTCAATAACCAGGGCTTGCTTAACTACATTGAGATAAATAATATTCTACATTCTCTAGACTCTTTTTAATTATGCAAGTAATACATTTTACAATTTCATTGTAAAAGACCAAATAGGAAAAAATAATGAAAATCCTCATATCTCCATACTTCCACATACCTGTCTCTTTAGCAATGTGTTCAGTTTGGGTGGGTATATTTCTAGGCCTTTTTCTGTGTGTTTATATACAAAAATATAAATTCTGTATTTTGAATGGCTATATAAATTGGATTATACTTGAAGATTGCTCTATGACTGCCTGGCCCTCACACCACCCCCTACTTTCATCTAAATGTCTGAGAAGGAAATTTCATCCAGCTTCTGAGGGAGCTTCTGACTACTGGTCTGGAACACATTAGGACACTGAAGCTGAAGATACAATTCTCCAGGAAAGACTCATTTCTAAGATGTAGTTCATGGATGTGCGAGAACACTACTTCCATGACATAGTGTACTCAGGAGATTCCTCTGCCACCAAATCAGGATTAAAATGAGGAAAACCTGTGAATATCAGGGTGCAGGTGCCCCTTTGAATCTGTATTTTTGTATCCTTTGGGTAAATACCTAGTAGGGCAATTGCAATTGTTCTATTTTTAACTTTTTGAGGAGCCTCCATACTGTTTTCCAGAAAGGCTACAACAACTGGTCACATTTCAAGTGATCAGTAGCCACATGACCGTCATAGCTATTGTGTTGGATAGTGCAGGTATAGTTTGAGAAGTCTGAGGACTAAATATAGAACTTAAAAATGTTGAGGTTAAACAAATAACTGAACTGTCTTTGTTTTTTCAGAATATAGTTTCTCTGCCTAGAGGGGATAAGTATTATTATTCAAATTTAATCATACCAAGGAATTACTAAATTCTACTCCTGAAACCAATATTACACTATATATTAACTAACTAGAATTTAAATAAAAATTTGAAGAAACAAAAAGAAATGTGACCAGTTCTAATTGAGAAGTGTGCTAAGTTTAAAATTACATACTGATTTTGAAGGCTTAGTATAATAAAAGAATGTAAATATCTCATTAATAATGTTTATGTTGAGTACATGTTGAAATAATACTATTTTAGATAAACTGAGTCAAATAAAATATATTACTAAAAGTAATTTCACCTATTTCTTTTTACCATTATTAACATGGCTACTAGAATATTTAAAATTATATATGTGGCTCACATTTGTGGCTCATATTATATCTTATTAGATTATACTGATTAAGACTGATCTCAAAGAATAGCTTTAAATACCATTAATATGTTGATAATTCTCAGGTTTTTATCTCCACTCCCAACCTCATCTCAGACCTCCAGAACTGCATATCCAATGGCCTACCTGCACCTCCACTTGGACACTTACTCATTGATTTTTAAGTGTATACTCCTATCTTTTATTTCAGTGGACCAATATCAGTGCTTGTCTTGACATAGGATAAGAAATTCTGGCTAATGTGCATAATTCAAATGCAGGTTAGTCTTACTCTGTTACAAGACAATAAGTAGATTCCCTGGTATATTTACTAACAACATATATACATTTTTATATTTTAATTCCTTCTAGGTTTTCATATGGAAATAGCTGCCTTCACTGAAAATTTGGGTATTACTAGGCAAATCTAACTTTGTCTATGAGATCAATTTAAATATGGGACACATAATTTAAACATTATAAGAGAGATTTCCATCTTTTAACAAAAAAGGCAGTGGAAAGTAATTAATGTTAGCTCTTTCTTGAGATAAGTTATAAAGCCTGTCATTTCTACCATCTTCTTAATGCCAGTAAAGGTCATTTGTGCTCCAAGGACATATTTTTCAAGGTTATCAGAGTAATACACTGGCTTGTCCTTCACCCAGGTAATGTCTTACTTCTTATCACACCCATGTAAGAGAATTGTGCGGTCTGACACATCTTCAATTCAAACAGCCAATGGAGATTTGAATCAGTCTTGAGCCTGTCATACTTTTCAATAGTATATCTCGAGGTATACTTCTAAACCAAAATCTTCTTGCCTTTCTTAATGCAACTATTTTAATTTAGTTCTCTAATCATGCTTATTAGAATGTCCCCACACTCAATTGTCTTGCTCTTTAGCTCACCTAAAATGTGAAATAGCTGAAACAGAAACCCTTTACTTCCTTTGGGGTTCTTCCCAAAATTCAGATTAAAAGAAGCCTTCCCAAACTATACTATTTAAAAGAGCAGCCCCCCACTCCCATTATTATCTGTTCCCTTCACCTGCTTTGTTTTTCTTCCAAGTATTTATTACCATCAGAACTATATTGTATTCTAGGGGCACCTGGCTGCCTCAGCCAGTGGAGCATGCGACTCTTGATCTTAGGATTGTGAGTTTGAGCCCCACGTTGGGGGCAGAGATTACTTAAATAAATTAATTAAAAGAAATATATTGTATTCTAGATACTTCTTTCTCTATATCTTTATTTCTGGCTCCTCATACTAGAACATGAACTTCATGAGAGCTAGATATCATTACTATATCCTCAATGCCCAGAGAAATGCCTAACACACAGCAGGAGCTCAATAAATGTTTGTTGAAAGGACTTGTTAATGAAATAAACAATTATTTGTTTTCCTACTATAGAAGAAGCCATTCCGGGTCAGTGAAAAGATAGTATAACTTATATTCCCTGCTTTCAGGAAACTTACAATATAGCTGATAGGAAAGTGAAAAAAAACAACACAAATGATGCTGTAACAAATACCCAAAAGGCAGTCTGATTATGAGTAAACACCGGGCAAAATTCAAAAATGCTATGACTTTAGAAAAGAGTATTATGATGAGTTATAGTGGGCAACAAAATTTCAAGGACAGCATGATGGTGCCTAAAAATGGGCAAGTTATTATTAAAACAGTTTTAAGCTCAGATTGTAAAACTAAGATTGTACTACATTAATCAGGGAAAGTGAATCGACCGTAGTAATTGGGCATATTTTTAATAAGGTTCTAGTTTGAGGACAACTTAAGAGGAACCTTGAATTACATACAAACTAAAGAATTTGGACATGACTAATCACATGCAACTTCTGCTAGCATAATCTTGTCTAACTGCTGACCCTTTCTCTCTAAGGTACCACCTCCCACAGGTGGCTGCTCAAATCACTGTCTTCAGACTTTTCAGAAGTCCTTTCACATTGGTATTGTTCTCTTCTTCAGTGCCACTTGGTTTTTGTTTCTTGTTCTCAAATGTCTTATCGTCTCCAACTCACCGTGCAATAAGATCATTATAACAGGATAAATAATTGGCACTCTTTTTATAGTCATCTGTTATTACTATTCCCATTTTCTATGCATTCCACAGGTCTGAAGGCTCATTATTCCCCATTTGACTTTAATTTTCTTGGGTGCTTTTCTTGTTTTGAGTTCTTATGCTGTTTTTAAGGCCAAGTTTTCTTTTTGGTGACCTAAGCTAATGGCTGCTTTTAGGTGTTCTAAAACTGCTGAGACAATGGTTTTTCAAACTTTTTTGACCACAACCCACGGGAATAAATTCATCCAAAATTGTGACCAGTACACACATTCATATACAACTGAAACAGAAGTTTCTTAAAACAACACCATCCTTATCACAAATAATGCATTTTTTAAAAGATTTTATTTATTTATTTAAGATAGATAGAGACAGCCAGTGAGAGAGGGAACACAAGCAGGGGGAGTGGGAGAGGAAGAAGCAGGCTCATAGCGGAGGAGCCTGATGCGGGGCTCGATCCCATAATGCTGGGATCACGCCCTGAGCCGAAGGCAGACGCTTAACGACTGTGCCACCCAGGCGCCCCACAAATAATGCATTTTTTAATAAAATTTTATTATGTTATGTTAGTCACCATACAGTACATCCCAAGTTTTTGCTGTAAAGTTCCATGATTCATTACTTGCATATAACATCCAGTGCACCATGCAATATGTGCTCTCCTCAATACCCATCACCAACCTATCCCATTCCCCCACTCCCCTCCCCTCTGAAGCCCTCAGTTTGTTTCCCAGAGTCCATAGTCTCTCATGGTTCATTCCCCCTTCTTTTTACCTCCCCCTTCCTTCCTCCCTTTCTTCTCCTACTGATCTTCCTACTTATTATGTTCCATAAATGAGTGAAACCATATGATAATTGTCTTTCTCTGCTTGACTTATTTCGCTTAGCATTATCTCCTCCAGTCCCATCCATGTTGCTGCAAATGTTGTGAAACCGTTCTTTTTGATGGCTGAGTAATATTCCATTGTATATATGGACCAAGTTGGTACAGCCACTTTGGAAAACAGTGTGGATGTCCCTTAAAAAATTAAAAATTGAGCTACCCTATGATCCAGCCATTGCACTACTGGGGATTTACCCCAAAGATACAGATATAGTGAAGAGAGGGGCCATACGCACCCCAATGTTCATAGCAGCATTGTCCACAATAGCCAAATTGTGGAAGGAGCCAAGATGCCCTTCTACAGATGACTGGATTAACAAATAATGCATTTCTAGCCTACTTTATCCCATTCCATTTCTACGGACACATTTCATAAAGCCTCAAAATGAATAACTGCTGGGGTGATTCATTGCCTCTAGATAGACTGACAGTATCTGTGGTCTCTATGATCAACAGACACCTTTCTAATCAGACTGAAAATTATTATTTATATATTCTTTGCAGGAGGATGGTTAAATTAGTTAGTGATGCCATTTGGAAAACTGTGTTCACAGAAAACTAGGACTCAAAACAGTTTTTTCTCTTTAGTCTTTTCTCTTCCGATGTTTTCCTCACCATTGAACTCATAAGTGTCTTCTTATGGTCAAATGCTATTTGCTCAATATTATTATGATCATCAGAAAAGCTCATTATTATTCAAATTTAATTGTAATTTGTTTACCAAAATAATCATTATAATCAACAAAAATTGATTTCAAGTGCTTAGTCAACGAACAGTTCTATCTTATTCACCTCCCGTCAGATTTATAAATGTAGTAGCTTCTGGAAAGTTTGTGTGCTTTTCTTCCTTAGCTTTTTCATTCTTTTCAAAGGTCAATGGTTTCAGTTGTTGAGTGTCATTAAGTCTAAGATGATTAGAGAAACACTCCAGATCCCTCTTATGGCAGGGACTGCTGTTGCCCACCCAAAGTGTATCCACCTTTTCCTTAGTCCAGGAAACCTGATTCGTTCAGAGTAAGAATGAGTCCTGCTAAAAACATTCACTTCTTCAGCCTCCTTGCAGCTAGTATGGTCATATGACATAGTTCTTGCCAATGAGGACTGGGGTTTCTGGGGAGGCTTTTGCTTTCCTGGAAGTTGAAATAGCAGTTTCAAGTTCCTCTAACCTGGAATGGGGAAATGCCTGGATGTTTAGCAGCCATCTTGTAACCATGAGTAACAAATATGAGAATGAGGATTTATAAGCACTGATCCAACACAGAGCAGTATATAAATAATGTGTGCGTGTGTGTGTGTACACATATGTGTTTGAAACTTTATTTTTTAGAGCAGTTGTCTTAGGTTCACAGCAATTTCCCATATGCGCCCTAACTCCACACATGCATTGCCTTTCCTATTATCAACGTCCCCCACCAGAGTGATACATTTGTTATAAGTGATGAACCCACATTGACACACAATCACCCAGAGTTCATAGTTTACATTAGGGTTCACTCTTGGTGTTGTCCATTCTATGGGTTTGAACAAATCTATAATGACATGTATCCACCAAACAAAACAAAATAAAAAAGAAATTGGGATATATCCCCAAAAATCTGTGTAAGTAGAGAGGAGATTAGGATTGATGGACTTATGGAAAGGAGGGTTAGGTTTCCCTTTACAGGTACGGAGTGCTAGGACCTGGACAAAAATGATCAGTGAAGATGACAAAGGATCACAGGGAAGATGCCACAGAATTTAATGACAATAGGATTGTTAAAATCTTAGGTTCAGGTTGTAGATCAGTGGAGCCATTGGCAAATAAGTACAGCTAGAGCTAATTTAAAAGGAGGTCATCAAATTTAGGATCAAACATTTGAATCGAAGTAGATTTTCATGAAAAAAATATCCAGCAGAAGGTTGCAGTTATTTGACTAGGATTGAAGTAAAGCCAGTATTGGCGTTATCCTAGGAGAAAGTTTTAGCCCAAGGTCTCCTCATGAGGTGCAATACTTTAAGTTAAATGACTACTCCAGAAAAAAAGAAATTGGAGAATAAAAATCACCTCTGGATAATATTTATCCAGAATTTTACAGAGAACTATGAATGTAAGTGAACCCTAGACCTGGACAGTAGTGATCTCACAAAGTCTATAGCTCTTTGGCCTAAGTGGAGTATTAAGTAACTTATGTGTATCTGCATATGGAGGATTAGACCTACCTCCTAAAGTGAAAGCATTGGCAAAATGTGAGAGTCAATCAAGTCAATATAACCTTACTAGGTACCCTAGTTGGTGTCCAAAACCATACTTGGAATTATGGAATATACCAAAGCAGTGCTTTAAAATTGTCACTGATGTTGAAGGTTTTTTAAAAAAAAAACTATGTGTAATTATTGGTTAATTATGCACGTATTTGCAACACATTCAACATTTGCTATGCTCCAAAAAAATAAAAACAAACCAAAAAAACTGGCTCTGATGAAAGCAGAATTTGAAAATTTTGAAATGCATCAAGTAGTTTGTAATGAAAACCAAAAGATAAACTAGAAACTGAGTCATAAAGAAATACATGAAACTCTTACTAAGTTGTATTTCAAAATAAAGTCTATCTAAAGTACAAACATATCTGGAACATAGCAGCAACAACTTCCTACAATTCAAATCATAAGTGTGATGAATTTTTAAAAATCATCTTCCCAATATATGAAGATAAAATCAAATGAAGGGAAAAAAAGCATAATCTCATTTGTTTTGTTATGTTCCACTCTCCTAAAACATTAATGATGCAGTATATTAAATTCAACTTTTGAATCCTTTAGACATTTCCCAAAATAACACATTCATAATTTTCTTCAATGCCTCCTTCATATCTTTATTTCGGAAGTTGTAAATCGGGGGATTAAAGAATGGGGTTGCCAAAGCATAGAACAAGGTCACAAACTTGTGCATCCCAGGATAGTCCACAGAACCTGGGCTAACATACATCACCATGACTGAGCCATAGAACAGACGTACCACAGCAAGGTGGGAGGCACAAGTAGAGAAAGCCTTATGCCTTCCTGAGCCTGGGGGTATTTCCAGCACCACACTCAGGACACAGATGTAAGTGCCAAGGATGTATGGGAAGGTGAGAAAGATGATGAGAGAGCTAATGATACCACAGATCAGAGTAATTCCAGATACTGAAGCACAGGACAATGCCAGCAAAGGTGCAAGATCACAGAGAAAATGGTCGATGGTGTTTGGACCACAGAAAGGCACCTGAGATATTAGAGTCAAAGGAGTCAGTAACCAGAGAAAGCCCCCCGCCCAGCAGAAGACCACTAACCAAGCACATAGGGGGTAGGTCATAATGGTGGAATAGTGCAAAGGTCTACAAATGGCAAGAAATCGATCAAAAGACATCACTGACAGAAATAAGCCCTCAGCAGCACACATGGAGAAGAAGAAGTAGAACTGGAGCAGGCAGCGGGCATAGGAGATGCTCTTGGTCTGGGAGATAATGTTGGCCAACATTTTGGGCACATCAGAACTGACATAGCAGATCTCCAGGAAAGAGAAGTTGGCCAGGAGGATGTACATGGGTGTGTGGAGTTTCTGGCTTGACCACACAGCACAGATGATGGATGTGTTCCCCATGAGAGTCAGAAGGTAGATGAGGGAGAAGATGACAAAGAGGAGGACCTGGATGTCTCTGCGACAGGGAAATCCCAAGAGGATGAACTCACTCCCAGACTCAGACATGTTAGTAGTCTCCAAGGTCCTCATTAGTCTGACCTGTGGAAGTGACAGAGACAGTAGGAACCACAGAAATATTTACACTATTTTTCTTCTTCCTGGTAAAGCGATACATGTTTATTTTCCTCAATTCAGGCTTGTGATATTACTATCTTCCCTTTGGAAGTGTGAGTTGTTCTTTCCTCTTCATTTCCTTCCTCCCTTATTTATTCAATAATAATTTATTTTGCATATATTCTTGCCAGGCATTCTTCTAAGAGATAGGAAGAAGACGATAAATAGAAACGTAAAGTACCTGTTCTTTGGAACTTATGTCAAATATCTTTTGTTCAAAGCAACTTCAAACAATACATGCGTGGCTCCAGAATTTCTACATAAAGGGAGTTTAGGAGCTTCAATCTGATTGGAAGAGAGCTAAGTAGATTTACCTTGGAACCTAATTTGCATAAAAAGGAAATTGTTTTTATTTAGATTATACGTCCATTTGTGGCAACTTCTTGGAGAGCTGATACAGAACATGGAGTGATGTTAGCATCCCTCCACCTATATCATGGTGCTGCCACTCACACAGTAACAACAGCATATGACAAATCAAAACAAAATAATTTCTTGTCATGTAAGACATGATTATACTCAGAAAAAATAAGGAAAGGCTTTTGAAAAGAGACATGGACTTTAGCAAAAGAGCAGCAGTGGAGGCAGAAGCTTAATAGCATATAATAATAATGTGAAAAGATTTGGATACAAGACGTTATGTTTAAAGAAAAGTCCAAGACAGTGGAAATTAGAATACTTGTAAGAATAGTGAGATAAAAATTTCAAAGATGGGGCCATGCGGCCAAGGTCTAGTTCAGGCTTAATTTCCTAGTCAGTGGAAAACAACTGGAGCTAGTCTAGTAGAAGAGTAAAAGGATCAAAGGTTTATGGAAGCTACACTTGTAAGATAAGTTCTCAATTAGAAGGTAAAGAATTTAGCAGGAAACTATTAGAAAGCTATTTCAGTAGACCAGGGAAAAAGCGTGAAGAGTCTGAACTAGGGTACTATAGAAGCAAAGAGATAGCAAGAATGGATTCAAGAGACGTGCAATGGTAGAAACCTAAGCTCGTGGACTTTAAAATCCGCAGAGGCAATTAAATGCTGCTCAAGGAGCCAAGAAGACACAGAAAAGTGAGACTGCCTATTCCATTTGCCCGTCATACTCTTCAGCTCTCTTCTGATTATCCTTGACTATTGTATTTCATTAACTAAATTAGCTTCCACTTACAGAGTTTTCTCCTCCTACAAGCCACACACAATGGGTGTTGATTTGCTGTTGTCACCTGTGTGAAAGAGCATAGAAAACAAGAGAGTTGTCTAAATTATTGCCACAGTGTCAAAGAAAAATGATCCCATTTACCTATCAGCTGAGAATACAGTTCTTTTGAAGATGAGCTGCAAAGACAAGATGATAACTTGACAAAAACATTTCCCTAATCCCATGTCTAATATGGTTTATATAATAGAAATGGTATTTATAAAGGAAAATAATCATGAATTTTTTTGCCCTTTTTCATAGCAATATATACAACAAAATGGACACTGAGACAGGAAAGAAGTCACTGTTCCATGTGCCCAGACGTACTTATCCCAATGCAGCCCAGAAGTCAGGGTGTCAGCTCCTTGGTAGAACACTTTTTGGTACCTTTTTTACAAAGACCCCTTTCAGGTTTTACTCAGAGAATAGAGCAAGGCACAAATCTCTCCCTCCCCCATTACTTATCCCTTCCAGACTGTGAAGCCTATCTCCAGAGACCTCAACCCCAGGAGCAATGGAAGCAATTATTGTGCATCATACAAACCCGGGGCATGTTTCATCTTCAGTGATTATCATATTGGAGATGAAAACTACATGAATGTGCACACACTCATCTGTGCAATCACACACACACACACACGCGCACACACACACACACACACGCACACACGCATACACACATTCTAAACTATCACAGTATTATTCCCTCCAGAGTTCCCTCTCCTAAACTTAATAAATTACTTTTTAGCTAACAAAATTTTTTGAAATGATATGCACATTACTTTCAAGCTTTGTTAGAAAGAGTCTCCCATTCCTGTTGTCCAAACGGCAGTTTAAAGATCTTGTCCACCATATACAGAATGAGCTTATCCTTAAACATCCACAGAGCTACCAATTTCCATTGCCACCAGCAATTATTAAGAGTCTCAAATTCTCCACATCTCAGCCACACTTGTTATTCCCTCCCTTCCTCATGTCCTTTTTTTTCTTTTCTTTTTTTTTCTGACCTAGACATTATGAAGTAGTATCTCACTATGGTTTTGATTTGCATTTTCCTAATCACTTATATTAAACCTCTTTTCATGTAACTATGCCTAACCCAACATCACAAGTATTTATGCCTTTTTTCTCAGAGAGTTTTACAGCTTTATCTCTTACATTTAAGCCTATGGACCATCTTGAAATAATTTTTGTATGTGGTGAGAGATAGGAGTCCAACTTCATTCTTTTGCATATGCATACCCAGTTGTCCCAGCACCACTGTTGAGACTATCCCCCACCACCACCACCTAGGGACTTATCTCAGCACTCTTGTTGAACAATAAACAATAAATATAAGGATTTATTTCTGGATTCTCAATTCTAAATATATATGTCTATTATCATGCTAGTACCACCAGCTAGTACAAGATTATTGTATCTTTGTAGTAAGCTTTGAAATCAGGAAGTGAGAGTCCTTCAACTTACCATTTCCATATGAATTTTAAAGTCAAGTCATTAATTTATTTTTTTTAGGTAAAACAAATGATACACTTTATGTATTTTCACTAAGTTTTTCACACATAATATTTTATAACTTTATATAATTTTCTAAAGTTATCCTTCCCAAACTTAAAAATAACAATATTAATGTGATTGGGCCTAAGAACACATGAAGTAAAAACTTAGAGAATTGCAAGGAGGGAGAAAGAAAGAAATCCACTATTATGGTTAAGTTAAACATCTCTTTTTCAGTAACTGATAGATTAGGCAGGCAGAAAATCGGTAAAGACACCGTTTACCTGAATAGCACTATCAATAAACCAAATCTATATGACATTTATAAAATATCCCAACCAACAACAGAATACACATTCTTCCCGAATGTGCATAGAACATTATTCGCCAAGATAGACCATATTCAGGGCCACAAAACACACCTTAACAAAGTTTAAAAGAATAGAAATATTACAAAGTATGTTATCAGACCACATTGAAATTCAAGTAGAAATCAATAACAGAAAGATAACTGGAAAATTCCCAAATATTTGGAACTTAACATACTTCTGTTCTACACATGTGGCAACAAAGCCGTCTCAAGAGATTTGAAACCATTTTAAACTGAATGAAAATGAAAATATATCCCATCAAAACTTGAGAGATGCAGCAAAATCAGTATTTAGAGGGAGGTTTATAGCATTAAATGCATCTATTAGAAAAGAACAAATATATAAAATTAATTATATACTATTCTACCTTAGGAAATCTAGAGAAAGAACAATTTAAGCCTAAGACAAGCAGAAAAAATTAATAAAATTCAAAGCAGAAATCAATTGAATTGGAAACAAAAAAATAGATAAAATCAATGAAACAAAAACTAGTTCTTTGAAAATATTATTAAAAATTAGTAAACCTCTAGCCAGGCTAAGCAAGTTTAAAAAAAATGGAGCAAGAAGATGTAGATGGACATTAAAAGAATAGTAAAGAAACTATAAGTTTATGTCCGCAAATTTAATAATTTAGATGAAATGAACAAATTCCTCAAAAGACACAAACTATAATTCACACAAGGAGAAATAATCTGAATATATCTATATGTATACATCTAGTACCTATTACTATATATTTAAAAAGTACAATAAACTTTAAAAAACATTATCAACAAGATCAAATGATTTTACTCGTGAATTAACAAATAAATGATACCAACTTTCCTCAATATATTTCAGAAAATACAAACAGAGGGAACATTTCCTAATTCATTCTATGGGCTCACCATTATACCATCATCCTATTCCCAAATCCAGATAAAGGCATTACAACAAAGGGAGAGGTACAGGTGGAAAATAAGCACATGAAAAGATGCTCCACATCACCCATCATTAAGGAATTATAAATCAACATAATGAGATACCATGACAAGCCATTAACAAGAACGGCCAAAAGCCAAAAACTGAGGATAACAACTGCTGACAAAGATGTCAGCAACAAGAACTGCCATTCACTGGCCATTCGCTGGGAATGCAAAATGATCCAGCCACCCTGGAAGACAATCTGGCAGTCTCCTCCAAACTAAACTTAATTATACCATACTATCCAGCAATTGCACTCCCAGCCATTCACCACAGGCTGATTCAAAAACATACGCCCACAAAGAAGACCTGCACACAAATACCTACGGTAGCTTTATTCGTAATTACCAAAACCTGGAAGCAACAAAGAAGGCCTTCTGCAGGGGCATGGACAACGAACTCTGATACACCTATACACTGGAATATTTTTCAGTAAAAAGAAATGAGCCATCAGAACATGAAAAAAGATGGAGGTCAAGTCATTAATTTCTGTTGAAGATAACTCAGGGAGTATTGCCACTGAATAGTATTAAATCTTCCAATCCAATTATAGGATCTTTATTTATCTATAGTAACTTCTTGCAACAATGTTTTGTAGTTCTAGTCAGTATTCAAGTCTTGCCTTTTTTTTTCTAAAATAATCTGTCAGATTTTTATTCTTTTTGATATTATTGTAAATAGAATCAGGATGCCTTATATTTCTTTTTCTTGCTGAGGCTTAGAATTTTTAGTACAATGTTAAATATAAGCAGCAAGAACATTTATCCTTGTCTTGTTCCTCATGATAGTGGGTAAGTCTTGAGTATTTCACCATTAAATGTAAGGTTAGTCATGGGTATTTTATAAATGCCCTTTATCAGGTTCAGGAAGTTCCCTCCTATTCCTAGGTCGGTCAGTCTTTCTTTTTCTTTCTTTCTTTTCTTTCTTTCTTTCTTTCTTTCTTTCTTTCTTTCTTTCTTTCTTTCTTTCTTTCAGATTTTTATAATGAAAGAATGTTGGAATTTGTGAAATGCTTTTTTGGTATCTATTGAAATGATCATATATTTTTGTCCTTATTCTATTCATACGGTAAATAACACTAAATGCTTTTCAAAGTGAAATAACCTTGCATTCCTGTGATAGATCCCACGGGTCATGGCGTATTAACCTTCTTATATATTACTGGATTTGTTTTGCTAGTATTGTTTTGAGATATTTTTTGTCTAGCTCATAAGGGATATTGGTCTGTAGTTCTATTTACTTCTTTACTTGACAACTTTGTCTAGTTTCAGTCTCAGACTAATACTGGCCTCATAAAATGAGTGAGAAAGATGACTTCCTCTCCTTTATTTTTGAAATTCTCTTCCTCCATTATTACCTCCTTTTGTGTTAAATATATATTTCTTAGTATACCACTTTCATTCCCCTTTTGTTTCTTTTGGTGTATTTTTAGAGATATTTTCTCAGTGGTTCCATCTTAAAACAATCTATGTGGATTAGTTTCAACTTAATTTCAATAGGATAAAAAAACTTGGCTTCAGTGTACCTCCTTTCCCTCCTTTCTGCTTTTGTTGTCATACAGATGACATGTTTATACATTATAAACTCACTGACACGGTTTTATAATTATTGCTTTATGCAGTTGTTTTTTTAATCAGAAGAGAAAAAGAGTTACAAGTAAAAATACATTTATACTGAATTTTATATTTACCTTCATTGTTATCTTTATTGGTGTTCTTTACTTTTTTTTTATTATGTTCAGTTAACCAGCATATAGTACATCATAAGTTCTTGTTGTAGTGTTCAACGATTCATTAGTTGTGTATAATACTCAGCTCTCATCCCAACACATCTCCTCCTTAATACCCATCACGGTAACCCCCATCCCCCACCCTTCTCCCTTCTGTAACCCTCAGTTTGTTTCCCGGAGTCCAGAGTCTCTCATGGTTTGTCTTCCTCTCTGATTTCTTCCCCTTCAGTTTTCCCTCCCTTCCCTGAGGTCCTCCCCATCTTTCCTTATGTTTCACATAGGAGTGAAACCATATGATCATTGTCTCTCTGCTTGACCTATTTCACTTAGCATAATCCCCTCCAGTTCCATCCATGTTGATGCAAATGGTGGGTATTCATCTTTTCTGATGACTGAGTAATATTCCATTGTATATATGGACCACATCTTCTTTATCTTTACTTTTTAACAGATTCAAGTCTAGTCTTTTCTTGTCTACCTGAAGGACTTCTTCTAATATTGCTGTAATGCAAGTTTGCTAGCAACAAATTATCTCCATTTTTGTTTGTGGATGTCTTCATTTTTTCCTTATTCTGTAAAAGATAGGTTTACTAGATATAAGATAACTGGTTGACAATCTTTCTCTTTCAGTCCATTTGAAAATGTCAATTCACTCCATTTTGCTTTCCATGGTTTTGAATGAGAGGTCAGCTGTTAATCTTATTTAGGATCACTTCTATGTGATGAGTTGTTTTTCTTTTGCTGTTTTCAAAATTTTCTGTCTTCTTCTTTCAAGATATTGACCCTGATGTGTTTAGACATGGATCTTTTTGAATTTATCCAGCTGAAATTTATTAAGCTTCTTCTATGTGTTAATTCATATTTTTCATCAAATGTGGCGTATATTATTTCTTCAAGTATTTTCCTCCCCCTTTTTATCTCTTTTCTTGTTCTTGGACTCCCATTAGATATTGGTTGCCCAATAGTACCCTACAGTTCTCTGAAACTGTTCGTTTTTCTTCATTTGTCTTTCTTTTAATTCCTAGTTTGGATTATCTCAATCTATTTTCAAATTTGCTGATTCCTTCTTCTGCATACTCAAATATCCCATTGAACCCATCTATTAAATATTTTTGTCACTGTACTTTTCAACAAAGAGTTTCCATCTGGTTCTTTTTGATAATTTGCATCTCTTTTTTAATATTCTCTACTTGGTGAGATATCATTCTCATAATTTCCTTTAATTGTTTATTTTTTTAAATTTTTTTTAAAGATTTTATTTATTTGACAGAGAGAGACACAGCGAGAAAGGGAATACCAGCAGAGGGAGTGGGAGAGGGAGAAGCAGGCCTCCTGACGATGCGGGGCTCGATCCCAGGACCCAGGATCATGACTTGAGCCCAAGTCAGATGCTTAATGACTGAGCCACCCAGGTGCCTCCCCTTTAATTCTTTAGATATAATTTTCTTCAAATCTTTGAAGTTGTTTATAAAAGCTTATTTAAACTCTTTGCCTAGTAAGTCCCACATGTGGGATAGTTTCTATTGACTGCTCTTACTATTATTATTATTTAAATTCAATTATTGAAAGTATAGTACATCATTAGCTTTTGGTATAATGTTCAATGATTCATTATTTGCATATAACACCCAGTGCTCATCACATCTATGGGCCATACTTTTCTGTTTCTTTGCATGTCTTTTTTTTTTCCATCTAAAACTGGATATTTTAAATAACATAATGTGGCAACTCTGAAAATCAAATTTCCCCCACTCTTCCAGGTGTTGCTTTTGTTTCATGTGGTTGTTCTTGCAGCTGATGATGATGTTTGTTTCTTCAATGACTTTTTTTTTTATAATTCTATAAAGTCTGTATCACCTCTTATATGTAGCTCCTGAAGTCTCTGTTTGGTTAGCTTAGTGGTCAGATCATAATTGCACAGAGATTTCCTTTAATGCCTTTAACCAAAAGGTTATCCTCTCTTTGCAGAGGGACTCCGTGTTAGGACAACACTTCAGTGTTCCAGGAGTTTATAACTGCTTTAACTCCCATTTCCTATTTGTGTGGGGCCTCATATGCAGCCTCAAGTAAAACATTGTGGCCTTCTTAAGTCTTCTTTGGAAAAGTGCATAGCCCTTCACATACGGGTGACCTTCTAGATCCCCAGGAATACACTGAGATATTTCAAAGATCACTATAGACATCTCAGTCCCTAGACCTAATTTATAAGGTTTTTTTTTTCCTTTCCAGCTTCCCATTTGTCCCAGCTAATAGCACTGCTCCAAACAGCTGTAATGTTGAATAACTACCTTCACTATATTCAAAAATATCCTGAGATAGGGCTTTTCCCACTGATCAAACTCTGCTTCAAGCCAAATAACGAGTACTACACATAGGGTTTTTCCAGGGAGCTGTAAGATGGGCCAAATAGTGAGAGTTCTTTGGTGATGGGGCTTTTTGAGGAGTTCCAAACCTAGTCTTCCTTCTCTAGTGCCTGCTACTCTGTTGGTTTTCACAGATTCCATGGTTTAAGGCTACTGGCTTTTAAGGCTATTGGGAAAGCGGGCAGAGTGAGAATAACACCAGTTAAAATGCCACAAATTTAACTCTTCTTACCAAAATTCGTCTCTTTTATTGAAAAAATATTCTTGAATTGTTGCAAGCCTTTGGTTACTTTCCAGATTTATGACAAAACTTGTTTTGATAATTCTTGCTTGATGCTTTTTTGAAGGAGTGGGTTTTTGAAGGCCCTTACTCTTCCATTCTGCAAGTCCCTTTCTAAATTTCTAACCTCTTACAATACAATAATATGAGTTATATAATGACTTGAATGTTACGTAGTGAAACTGTTTTAATAATATCATAGAAGCAAAGCCATAGCCAATTCTGCCTGTAAGGGTGAATATAAAATGTAATAGAAAGGTCATGGCATTTGAGTTAGATATTGAAAAAAAAGTAGAAGATACTTGCACATATATTCTAGGAAAACAACTCAAAGGAAGACATAAAAAAATAGAATCAGTCCCATAGTAATATAGGCAGAAAGCAAACGTAAAGCACTTGAGTTCTACAATATAAGAGAACAGAGTGTCGACTAAGGAAGAGTGACCAGAGAATTATGAAGATACCCATTCTCGTGATCCCTTTACTTTGGTGATCCCTTTAATTTTGCTGTCACCCTACACCAATGTCACCTACAGTTTTCATCATGTTGTTGCTGAGAACAGATTCTATGCTTTATTCTTATTCTTGCCTCCTAAGACATGAAGAATGAATTCTTTCACCATTTCGACAATTTTCTATTACATTCTTCCTTTTTGCCAGGAATTATTCTAGGTGTGGGCAATAGAGAAGTAAATAAAGGCACAAGACAAAACCTTTGTTCTCATAGAGCTTATGCTCTGGAGAGGACAAGAGAATGACAATAAAGAGGTACAGAATTCCATTTACTGTTAAGTGATACAAACAAAATAGAATAAGGAAAGGGAAGCGGTTGATGTGTATTTCAAACAAGGTGGTCAATAAAGTGTTTTTGAAAGAGACGGAGATTAGAATTGAATGAAGCAAGGAACCAAGATATATGAATACCTGGAAGAAGAATATTCCAGGCAGAAAAAGCTTTCTAGCACATAGACCCTCAAGGTGGAGCAAAACTAGCATGTTCAAGGTACATTTCCCGTGCGACTGGCTTGGAGTGAATGAGAATAAGATCATTAAGGTAGCCAGAGCCTGGAATATGTAGATCTTGTAGGCTACAGTAAAGATGATGAGTGTATCTTAAGAAGATATTACTGATAATAATGATAGCCGTAGTAATCATTTTTATAGTTTGCTGCAGCAAGGGAGAATATCCCAAATGAACCACAGGACATCTCAGTAAGAACCTGGAGAGGTTTTATAAGATTTGAGCTTTATGTGATTTGAGGGAAAGTTCACCAAAATGGGAATCTGTTTTAGATAAGCTGCTGTCAGAAAGTGAGCAATTTAGTGATTGGCATCTTAGGTATTTTTACCTAGAAGGTGGGGGGAATTAAGCAAGACTGGAGTTGTCAACAGTAAAGAAGCAGGAGTCACTCACACAAGTGGGGAGAAGGTGACGTTCAGTTATTTTTGTGGTTTTTAGAGGGCCCTTGTCTTTGTCTCTCTTCACATCTGATTACAAAATGATGTTGGTTTGTCTTAATCCACCATAGTCACGGAGTAACCTTATCTGATACTTTATGCAGATACTCAGGCTTAGTGGGGAACACTACAGCATAGCACTCAGGCACTGGTTCTCTGCACTATATTTTTCTCTTTCTCAGTAATAATAGGAAATGCTTACTTTGTATTAAAAATGTGTCAGGCTTTATATATAAATGTATCTGCCTTACAAATAAACTCATTTAATCTTCATCTCAACCATATTAAGTAAATAATATTACTATTCCAACTTTAAAAATGACGAAACTGAGAGCAAAGTAAATCCATTAAAAATTACAGACTTCCTAGGGCAGTTCACAGTAATCATTCTTAAGACCAAGTCTCCTGAAGAGGCAGGTGCCGAATGGGAGGAACAACTACTCTAGAGCTGTCTCCTTCTCAGCTACAAAATGATTCCCCAAGAAGGAAAAAAAAAAGACAGAATTCACATTCTGCTTATAATTGCTCTTTGAGCTAGCAATGACAAAGTGAGCTGCCCTGCATCTTCACATTGCAGAGCTCACTGCCACTCTCCTCTCCCTGTGTGGGTGAACATTATTTTTTACAATAATATGATACAGAAGATAGTAAGAGTAGACTTAGACTCAAAATTATTTTATTCTTCTCCCTGTTGCAGACAGGAAAGTGCAATAGTCACTATTCAAACCTGAAAAGAAATATGAACTAGTACACTACCACCCATCCAACCATTTATTTCTGCTGATTCTGTTATCATTCCATGTATGACATCTCATTCTGTTTGCTCAAGGAAGAAAAAATATTTGAAGACTTTTCAAAATATTTCAAAAATTTTTGAAAATTAGGAGCAGTCACCAAATGACAGATCCAAGAATCTCGAGGAATAAAATGCATAATAAATACCCATACATGTGAACCCAGAAAAATAATATTTAAACTGCTGTGAAACTATAGGCCAATATCTTTGATGACTATAAAAGCAAATTTTCTCAACAAAATACTAACAGATGTAATTCAACAGCACATTAAAAGAATCATACACCATGATCACGGGAATTTTCCCCAGGATGCTGGGAAGATTCAACATATACAAATCAATATATGTATATGAAATATATATATATATATATATATATATATATATTATATAAATGTATATAATATATATAATAGGTTAGGTAGGATTTATGTTACACACAGTAATAGAATATATAAAATATATATTATACATTAATATTTATTATATATATTTAAATATATTTAAAATACAAGTTATATTCTACTTTACGTGTTTTATGTATTTTATGATAGAATATTATTCAGCCATAAAAAAGGAAATACTGAAAAGGAAATTTGTGACATCCTTGAATATTGAAAGCATTATGCTGAGTGAAATAAGTCAGACAGAGAACAATAAATATTGTATGTTCTCACTTACATGTAGAATCCAAAAAACCCCAACCCATAAAAACACAAAACAGATTGGTGGTTATCAGAGATAAAGAGTGGAGAAAATGGGTGAAGGTGGTCAAAATATGCAAACTTCCAAGTTATAAGATGAAGAAGTTCTAGGGATCTAAAATACAGCATGGTGACTATACTCAACCGTATATTATAATTGCATATTCAAAAGTTGCTAAGAAAATAGATCTTAAAAGTTTCCAACACAAGAAAAAGAAAATTTTGTAACTATGTGTAGTCATGGCTATAAATTAAATTTAGTAGTAATCATTTTCCACATATACATATATCAAATCATTATGTTTTACAACATAAATTTGTATAATGTTATAAGTTAATTATATCTCAATGAAACTGGAAAAAATAAAATAGAATAAGGGAATATTTCACAAATATCTTTTCTTATCAGAAGGGAGAACTTTACTATGTATGGGAATATATATACTATGCTTGTGTTTGTCTCTCTGTGTATTTTTAGATCTATTTTTTTAAAAGATCAAAAGTGCCCCTCAACTCCCTCCAGTTGAATTCTATAGTTTAACACATCAGTTCAACTATCTGGGGTGGTAACGTCCACCCAATGAAAGTAGAATAAATTCTTGCTCCCAAATTATAATTCTGGCAGACCTCAGTGTCAAGAAAATTCTTTGTGCATTCAAACATCAAAGGCTTTCAATGAATAAATCACTCAAAAAACTGGCTGTTATGCCGACTAGGATATCAATTTTCATGACTCAAAAAGTGCTGTTACCACGTAAAAGACAAAAACACATCTCCACCTTACAGAAATGATGCTGGGAAAGTGAGCAAACTTCAAGTCATAAACCCTCGTGAAACTTTTTGCTCATGGATGCTGTGTAGCCAATAATAAATTGTTAACAAGAGTGCAGTCTCATTACAGATGGCTCCAAACCAATAACAGAAGAAAAACATTAGCAAATATCTAAGCACACTCATACCCATGTACACATGCACACATCGACATCAAAGGAATAAAAACGAAAGGGTCCGAAAGTTCGAGTAGCCTCTCTCAGTAATAACTCACGACAAAGAAGAAAGAAAATTTCAACAATCATGCCAACCTTTAGGGTCATTTGCTAATACAGTCTGAAATAACCTAAAGGGCTACATGGGGAGGTGTCTTCTAGAACTGTGGCATTCCATCACATTCCCCATGTTCTCTACTCCTGGAGTTGTTCACCGTGAAATGGAATTTACTTATCAGTGTCATATTAGAAGCACAGAGTGAACCGGGGAGAAAACTTGTTACTATAAAGAACGAATAACCCCTTTCAACCCATGGAGCGAGTCAACAGGAATGAGCATGAGAAATCTGATGCCATGACTCTGATACTGACCTATAGGAGAATCTAAAACTTGCCACAGACTCAAATAATGAATAAAACTGAAGGTAAAAGAACAAGAAAATAAATAAGAAGCTCATGTCCCAGGTCAGCTGGTGTTGCTATAGTGACTGCACCATCAAAAGAGTAATCTGTCCAAACAACAAAACACATTTGTTCTAATAGCATGAGAGTATCTATCTGATCACCACTAGGGAGCCTCAGCCCCAAAGGCCCATCAAGGGGCTCCTGAGGGAAGGGAACATTGGCACATAACTGACAATCTTCTCTCATGAACTCTCACTTCTGGAATTCACAAGGGACTATATCCCCAAGGAGGAATCGAACACAGATTCCAGAGAAACATAGATAAGTCTCCTGTTGTGCAACAAATATGCCAATTTCTCTCCAAAGCAGTATCGTGCCTCCAGCAACGTAAGCACCCTCTCTGGGCTGCTCTCTGCCAAGGACGTCGTGCCCTCCATCGTGCTTGCCTTCTGCAGCAGTGAAAGCAGAAGGTCTGTAAGGAGGTAGGTTGAGAAGACATGCAAGCATAGGACAGCTCTTAGGTGGGCCCTGTAGCTCTGCCTTCTTTTATGTGTTTGTGAAACAATAGCACCTCACGTTACATGAAGAATGTGAGGAGGTTCGTCTTTACAACTGAAGGGCTGGCAGTCAGGAAATGAGAGAGATGAGGATGATGAAGTTTGGAAAGTCCGACCTTATTAACCAGGAGGTGCATCCAGTCAGAACCAGGTCTTTGGGGGCAACAGCATGTTAGTGAAGTGACATCTGGAAATGACTGACAAAGCGGCTCTGAGGAGCAGGCCAGATAAAACTTTAGCTCTCTCCGATTTTAGCAGAGTGTGGCTCTGCCACAGAGCAGATGCGCAGGCATCGTGAGGAGGGAGAACAACCTGACCGAGCACTGCTGGGTGGTGGGTTCACTCCCTCATGGCTTACAAAGCCCTTGCCAACCTCATATACATTAAGCACCAAATACTCCCTTTAGACCTCTTTCCCGGGGTTTCTTTGGCTTCTGGGTTTCTCTGAATTCCTGACATAGAGGAATTGCTCACAGCTTGTTTTACCCAAACATGATCCAGTCACAGACCCAAGAGGAGCCTTACGGAGAAGTGCGAAGTAGAAAATCCTGAATTACTCTGATCTCTTGTGTCACTAATTCCAATCATCAAGATCATCCTCTGGAAAGTAATGCATTTTATAACTAATACAATAAATATTCTTTGCTGGAATACTTTTATTAAAAGCATCTGGATCTCTATTCTGTACTTATATTTTATGAAAAACCATCACCACTCAATCAAGTCGCTTGGGGCACTTAGGCCCAAATGATGACTGTCCCTCAGTAATGGAAGGGATCCTAAAATAAATTAATAAGTTAAGACCAGACGACTAACAACAGAATTGTGGGCAATTTCATAGGCTTTGTTTTGCTTTTCTCACCCTGGAAATCACACACATCTAAGTCTAACTCAGAGAAGGAAGTTTCCACAAAGATTCTCTTCAACTGCCCAAAACACCGCCAACCTTCCACACCTAGAGTAGGATGAGGGTGACAGAGGGGTGAGGAAGTAGACGGGGAATCCTTGTCCAGTGGGAAAGTTTATGGCTGTCACCATCGTTCTTGGTTCCCAGAGGCGTCTGCTTGGCACTATCTGACATTTGGGAGTCTCTGCCTCTATCCATAAGCCAGAAGATTAGAGGCCTTTCTAGGACACTTTGTGACACTTCAGGCAAAACCCTCAAAAATCCTTAAATAATACACTGGATATATTGCTCAGTTTTTCTACCTATTAGTAGAGATGTAACCTAGACCCACGTTTTACAGAAGTATTTTAATTTAACAGGTAGAAGACGGAACTGATATGAAACCTATTATGTAGGTGTCTGGGAGTTCAAATTTTTATTGACTTAACAAAACATGATGAACACTGAAGAATGGATGGCACGTTTGATGCTTTTTGTCTCAGTTATCAGACACCAACACTTAGAATTCAACCCTGATTCATAGTTAACAGTGAAATGCATAAAGGTTTCAATGTGTTGTTACCTTTCTCCCTCTTCTGATGCCTACTATTTGTGTCTCTAATTCCAAAGATGTAAGTAATTAAAATTATGTGTCCAATATCAAGGGTCTATATCTCTTAATCTACAGATATAAATACATGATTTTCATACCTACTTACGTTTGTGAGTACCGTCATTAATCTACTCCACGCTGCTTATCGCATAACATTGTCTTTTACTGTGAGAAAATTCTGAAAGAGCAATGAGAGAATACAAAGATTCACAGTCTGATCATACCAAGCACTCTCCAAAGGTCATAGTCTTCAGCACTGTAGTTATATTATTTACTTAATGGAATACTAGAATCTGAGGGAGTTAGGGATCTCCAAAAAGAAAATAATCCTGAGGATGATAGATTAAGGCCATCTTTGTCATTGTCAGTTTTCTTCTCCATCCCTTAGGAAGCCACGAATAAGTCAGGAGTCAGCACAGTGACTGAATTCCTACTCCTGAGTTTTCCATGCTCCAGGGAGGTTCAGGTCCTCCTCTTCATGCTGTTCTTTCTGTCCTACATCCTGACACTGATGGGGAACGGGGCCATTGTCTGTGCAGTGAAGCTGGATCGCAGGCTTCACACCCCCATGTACATTCTGCTGGCCAACTTCTCACTCCTGGAGATCTGTTACATCAACACGACTGTTCCCAGTATGTTAAAGAACTTCCTATCTGAGACCAAAACCACCTCTTTCACAGCTTGCTTCTTCCAGTTCTACTTCTTCTTCTCCATGGGCACCACGGAGACCCTCTTACTGCCCCTCATGGCTTTTGATCGGTACTTGGCCATCTGCCAGCCTCTCCATTATCCTATCATCATGAACAGCCATCTCTGCATGAAGCTGGTGGCCCTGTGCTGGATCACAGCTTTCCTCTGCTATCCGATCCCTATCTACTTTGTCACACAACTCCCCTTTTGTGGCCCCAACACCACTGAGCACTTTGTCTGTGACCCTGGTCCTCTTCTGGCCCTGTCCTGCATCCCTGCCCCTGGATTTGAGCTTTCCTGCTCTATATTGAGCTCTCTTATTATCTTCAGCACCTTCTTCTTCATCCTTGGGTCCTGCACCCTGGTTCTCAGAGCAGTGCTGCGTGTCCCTTCAGCAGCTGGCCGACGTAAGGCCTTCTCCACCTGTGGTTCCCATCTGGCTGTGGTGTCTCTTTTCTATGGATCCATCATGGTGATGTACATCAGCCCAACCTCTGGAAATCCAGGTGGGATACAGAAGATTGTAACCTTGTTCTACTCATCGGTGACCCCACTTATAAACCCACTGATCTACAGTCTCCGAAACAAAGACATGAAATCTGCCTTGGGAAAATTTCATATGTGCACAGAAAGTAGTCAAAGCAAATGAGAGCTCATGAGTTGGTCAAAAATCAAATTGTTTTCCCCATTTCCATTCCCACCTACAAAGTAGGTGTTTATTCATTTGACCCTTGAAACATAGACTCAAATTCATCTATTCCTGCTTTGTTACACAATAGACAACAGTATGCCAAGTTAAATCATACATTGCCCTCAAATCAGGATTTTGTAGATTGTAATTTGAATTAAATGACCTGGATGTCTGACTACCAATACCTGCATATCCATTTATCTGTGATTAAACACACAGTCCCTGGCTTCATGCCTTTCTGACCTCTATTAAGTGCATCCATTTAACAGTTGGCTTTTCTTCCTTAGAAGACTATTCATACCTTTGTAGCTCAGATAAAAAGTAACAAGTGCCAATCAAATCATTACTGAGCCAAAATTTTTATTTAATTGACATCCAAAAGATTGACAATGACCTAAAGCACTGTCTCCCAAACTTGTTTCATAATTAGGGAGCTTTTTTAAAGAACAGATTCTCAGTTTTCTCCAAATCTAAATCAGAATCTTTGAAGTAGGCCCCTGGAAATCCTTATTTTAATGTTAGGTGGTTCTGGTGCACCTGACCAGGACAAATCCACAAGTGATCTTATAGAACCACTATTTTCTTTTATTTTTTATTTTTTTTAAAGATTTTATTTATTTATTTGACAGACATAGAGACAGCCAGCGAGAGAGGGAACACAAGCAGGGGGAGTGGGAGAGGAAGAAGCAGGCTCATAGCGGAGGAGCCTGATGTGGGGCTCGATCCCAGAACACCGGGATCACGCCCTGAGCCGTAGGCAGACACCTAACCGCTGTGCCACCCAGGCGCCCCAGAACCACTATTTTAAATAAATATGTGGCAGAGAGAAATGAAATACTGCATTAGCTGGGAAATTACTTCCAGTTCAGAAAGAATCTAATAAACTTCTTAAAAGAAATGCTGTGATATCAACAGTTCCTTCCATTCTTGTGACTAGTCCTTGAAACTCAACTTCTATATCACAGAAGAGAATTTTGGTATCCAAATAAGGGGTTATTAATCTTTGATTTGGGTGAACATGCAATTAGCTCTAAATTTTATTCTTAGGATACTCTGGGTCAAATTTTGGGTTAAGGCAGGACATCAGAAAGCTAATATGTGGATCAAAATTATTAGATCTGCGAAGAATTGCTTCTCTTGAGTTGTACTTCTATATAATGCCTTTATACTTTGTTGAGAACTGTTATAAAAAGCAGCTATATTGAACCAGAATATATCTCTGTATATCTCTATCTATCATCTATCTATCTGCATCACATACTTTGGGGACCAATGTTCACTGTATTTCTTAAGTTTCGCTAGTATGAATCCCCATTAAAGAAATTATTATAGGACTAAGAGCCATTAATTCAGCTTTCCCTGTGAACCCACTTGTTTTCTTTATACATTTAATGAGAATCATGTAACAGATAATGTTTCCCCAATTTTCACTTTGTTTCCCCGTTCCTCATAACACATTTAGAGGCTTCACTTTAATACCAGCATATGATCTCATCCAAAAATAATCATTCTATTTTTTTCTTTCCAAGTTCATATTTCTCTTATTCTTTCTTTTATTGCACTTTTCTTTTGGTATGTCAGATCCTTAATGGAACAAGATGGAATATAATATAATAAAGGCACATATAAATAAAGCTGTAAATAAATAAACAGTTCCAAGAAGAGCTTATGAAGTGGTAAGGGTTTTATTAAGATGAGATATTTTTATTAAGCCTTCCTCTATATTACTGAGCAGGCTTTCCCAGGAGTTCAGATCAAATATTATTTATTGTGTCCTAGAAGGTTCTAGTTGATCTGATCCTGCCTACCTCATCAGCCTCATATACCATTTACCTTCTGGACAGCCAAATAAACTATTCTGTATTCTTCGAAAATCCCAAACTTTTACCTGTCCTTACATGGGACTTGGTTCGCCTAAAACTTTGCATGGCATATTTTCTGACTTTGAAAGGTCACCTCCTAACAAAGGCATTCTCTAACCATCTCATCTAAATTACTCCCTATCGTACCCTAACATTTTCGATATCATATATTCTGTTTTATTGAGAGATAGCTGACATACAAAGATATGTCAGTTTCAGCTATAAAATGTAAAGATTTGGTATATGTATATATTGCAAAATCATCATCACAGTAAGTCCAATTAACAATCTATCACCACACATAATTACAAATTTTCTTTTCTCCCTTATTCTTTTTTATACTACTACGACTAACTGGAATTGTAGATTTATGTGTTTACCTGATTATTATTGGTCTCCCTCACTAAAATGTAAATTTCACAAAGGCAGGGACTTTATCTTCTACATTGCTGTAATTCAGGGTGCATCACAGAGATAAGTAAATGTTTATGGAATGAATAAATGAAATATACTGATCCCAGAGATGAGCTGAGCGATTTATTTTTGACCATAGCGCTGTCATACCTGCTATCCAAAGAAAAGTGAGAGGTTGAAGGAAAGGGTGACGGAGAATGGAAAAAGAAGTGGATATTTGGGGAAGAGTTCCTCCTGACATGATTGAAATGGGGGGCAGGGGCTGGTCATGAGAAGCAGTACATAAATCCAGTAAACTCTATTATTCAAACAAACTTTCAGGTAACTATCTTGATTACCTGAATTATGTTCTGAAGAAATGCATTTTCTTTGGTTTTGTTCTTTTTATTTCCTTAGAGTTTTCCTCTGAAATGTACAAGATAAAATGCTGGCTGAAATAAGGAGAGAGGGTTTTTCATTTCTATAACTTGATCCAAATAGGATAGTGACTGGAATTTGTAGGACTCTAGAGGGCAGATACTGAGGTGAGTGGCAGTGAGAGCATGGTGCCCTCAGGATCCTGGAAGCAGGGAGAGAGAAATTAAAACAAAGTAAAAAGTATATTCAGCAGCCACGAGGACCAACTACTCCCCAACTGTGGTTTCATCTCACACAGTTTGATGGGAACAAGTCACCTTCCAGAGCAGAGAGTAACCTCTACACATGAATAGATGTCTGTGATAGTGAGAGTCACCTTGGCAAACTGAACCAACTTGAGATCACAGGCCATAGGCTGCTAACACCTGCACTGGTGATAGCTTATGGATGCAGCCTCTGTCTAAGAAAATATTCCTATGTCATTGGCATGAGTAGTGTATGCTGCCATGAAAACACCAGACGTGGAGAATGTGTTTTTATTTTATCGGGCCCTTCTTAAGACTTAGTTATTGCTGATGTTTATGTGATATTTCCTTTAAAAATGAAACTTTAATACAGGGAACTATCAACTAACAATTGGAATGGACAGGCGAAACGTTTCTCAGAACTGGGTTGCTTGAAATTTGACATTAGTGTTCCCATTTAACCCTGTTAGGTGATGTAAATGCCCAAGTGGCCCATAAGAATCTAGGTAGCACATCATACACCTGCACCTACTGAACTATATTCTAGCCAACACCCATGCCTGATAAAAGTTCTTAGCAAATGGGGGTAGCCAGAAGCCTCTTCGATCTGTGAAGAGCTTTCAATTAGCAATAATCGCACCTCAGATGAACCTCATTGGCTATGATACTGCCACTGTGCAAAGCTCAAAACATCTTTGATCTGTAAAGAATGTTTTCAAACACCTACATCTAACATCATACTTAAATGTGAAAGTGAATGCTTTCTCCTAAAATCAGAAACAAGACAAGAATTCTGCTCTTACCACTTCTATTCAACATTGTATTGCAAATGGTAGTACAATCAGGCAAAGCAACAGGCATCCTGATTGAAGAAAGAAGGGGTACTGTCGTTAATTAGACATGACATGATCATCTATGTAGAAAATCCGATGGAATCAACAAAAGAGGTTACTATAACTAATAAGCAAGTCTTTCAAGATTTCAAGGTACAAGAACTATATATAAAAATCAATTGTATGGGGCCCCTGCGTGGCTCAGTCAGTGAAGCATCTGCCTTTTGCTCAGATCATGATCCCAGGGTCCTGGGATTGAGCCCCAAATTGGGCTCCCTGCTCAGCAGGGAGCCTGCTTCTCCCTCCCCCTTGCCTACTGCTCTGCCTGCTTCTCTGCAACTCTGTCTCTGTCAAATAAACACATCTTTAAAAAACTAAATAAAATAATTAAAACCAATTGTATTTCTATAAGTAAGCATTAGCAACAATCAGAAATTGAGATTTAAAAAAAAATGATGCCATTTGCAATGGCATCAAAATATACTGAATACAGATAGAACTGTTAAAAGATATGAAAGATTTACAGAATGCAAACGACAAACATAGTTGAGAGAAATTAAAGAGATAAATACCTGTAAAGATATAACTTGTCGATGGGTTAGAAAATTCAGTAGTGTTAAGATATCATTTCTTCCCAAAATGATCTATGGATTCAATGCAATCTCAATCAAAATCCCAGGGGGTTTTTTGATAGAAATTAGAAAGCTAATTTTCAAATTTAGAAATGCAAAGGACTTACACTAGACAATATAAAGTTGGAGTAACACTGTTTAAGACTTATTATAAAACTACAAATGATCAAAACAACGCAGCATTGACATTAAGTTAAACAAACGGATCAATAGAAGGAAACAGCATCCAGAAATAGTCCCGATTTTAAACAAAAACAACGAGTGGAGAAAGGATAGTAATTTTAATACATGGTGCTGGGATAATTGAATACCCATATCAAAAAAAATAAACTTAGTATCTCAATACCTCATAAAATACAAATTAACTCAAAATAGGCCATCGATTATAAAACCTACAACTATAAAATATCTAAAAGACAAGACGGGAAAATCCTTGTGACCCTGGCTTAGGCAAAGATTTCTTAAATACAACACCAAAGGTATGATTCCTAAAACAACAAATTCATAACCTAGACTCCACCAAAATCAAAAAATCTGCTCTTGGAAAGACACTATTAAGAGTGAAAAGACAAGCCACAGCCTAGGAGAAAATATTGGCAAAGCTTGGTTCTGCTGAAGGACTTGCATCCAGAATATATTTTAAAAAACACTCAAAATATCGATAAGAAAACAAATGACCCAATAAAAATATGGAAAAATATTTGAGCAGACACTGAACAGAACATATACAAATGGAAAATAAGCAAATGAAAACATATTCAACATCACTAGTCGTTAGGGCATTGCAAATTAAAATCACAATGTGCTACCACTGTATACATTCCAGAATCACTAAAACAGAGAAGGCCAACTGTCCCAGTGTTGGTGATGACACAAAGGCACCAGAGCTCCCGTACACTGCTAGTGTGAATGTACCATGGCACAAGCACGTGAGCAAACAGTTTGGCAGTTTCTTAAAAAGTTAAACATGTATCCACCATATCGTAAAGCCATTTTCTCCCTAGCTATTTACCTAAGAGAGAAAAGCATGGGACGTGCAAAGTCTTATACACAAATGTTCCTAGCAGTTTTATTTATAATAACACAACACTGGAAACAACCCAAACATCTATCAAAGGCGAACAAATGAGAAAATTCATGTCTACCTATATAAAAGAATATGATTCAGAAATAAAAAGGAATAATGCATCGATTGATATTCATTCATGTTGTTGTATCTAACACTTGTGCTGAATGAAAGAAACTAGAAAAAATACATTAAGTATGATCCGAAGTATACACATATAACATATATGTCATATATATGATATATATATATCTCACATATATATAGCTATGAAAAATGCAAACATCTACAGTAAGAGAAATAGCAGTGGTTATGTAGAGAGTGATGTCAGGGAGAGGAAGGAGGGAGGAATTGCAAAGGGGTATACTTAGGGAAGTTAGAGATAGAATTGTGGGTTGACTAATATAACAATCAATTGATTTGTCAATATATCATTCTACCGGTATGAGATATAAAGCAAGGAAAGTATTTCAACTTGTATAGGAAAAACAGACACACACACACAGAAATTAAGGTAGGCCCCCAAGGGAAGTGAATAACAAGCATAGAGATGTCTCTTGACACTGTTTTCTTTTTAGAAGCAGTAAATGGATCCTCAAGGATCAAAACAACAGGGCTGACTTCCTGACAGGCTCTGTTTATAACCCCTCAACAACTTCCACAAACACAATCAAGGATCCTTATCACAACCACTTCCACTTCTTTTCTCCTCTCCATCTAAGAAAATAAAGAGCTTTTGAGAAGCTTCAGCTTGGAATTCCCTTGCTGACCCAGATAAAAAGGTTATGAAGGGTTTGGAAGAGCAAAAGTCATAATCGACTAGCTTCTGTCCATAGCTCTCTTCGAAATTGCCACAGCCGTACACATTCAGCCAATTATTTCTCAAGCTTTTACTGGTCAGGCAGTGGTCCAAGTACTGCTGCAGGCATTTATCTCATTCGATAATCTTTACAACAGCCCTTTAGAAAGGGCATTATTAGGCCCACTTTATCACTAAAGAAATGGAGTATCAATTTCCTATGACTAATAAGAAAAAGCTGTTGACTCTAAATCCAATGTTTTTTCCATGCGCACCTGCCTACCACTCACCCCAATCAGGAAAATGATCCTTACTCTTCAGTATTTTCTACAGATTACCCAACATTAAAAATGTGACAGCACCCTCGCGGAAACTATACAAGCTAGCTAACGGAGGGAATTGAGTGGTCATGAGCCATCTCCAGACTGGCTATGGAGACAGGGCAAAACCTGTCCACACACCATGATCAGGAAATGTCTTCCTCCAGCTATGTATCCCAGGACCTGGCTCACTCACTCACTCAGTCCATCTCAACCTTTCCCAAATTTAACAAGTAAACCCAAAAAAGATGACTGCTGTCTTAACTCAGTCCCTTAACTCAGCCTGGGGTCATAAACACATTGATGTTCACAGCGCCCTCTGCAGTCAATACAGCAGGAATCCACCAGTATTTTGTTTCTTTTCCTTTTCCTTTTTTTTGTTGTTGTTGTTGTTTTGTTTTGTTTTGTTTTTTTGACAGCTCCTGCTCAGACTTGTGGCCAGTAAACATCATAGTTTCTTCTGTACAGAGGAGCTAAGTGGTAAAAGGTAAGTAGCAATACAGTCCTGTTAAATATATTAGTTGGAGCGTAAAACGGTGATGGCCGTTCCTGTTTTCTAGAAGAGTGCTGTGAGACCCCCTGACACAGAACTGCTCTGAGAGGGAATGGTTTCACTCAAAAGTCTAACATGATTGGTGTTTCGGTTTTTAAGAAGTTATATGCTGCTGCTTGGAAAATGGAGGGTAGAGGAACAAAAGGAGAAGCAAGGAGTTCTTTTAGGTTGCTGCTGCCAAAGTCCCAGGAAGAAAAGATGGTCATTTGAACTTGGGAGACAACAGCGAAGACAAAGAGAAGTGTATGACACGAGTCATAGTTTAGAAGCAGCAACATCTTGCTGGTGAACTGGACGTGAGGGGTAAAAGAAAGGAAGAGACGCAATTTAGACTAAACCAGGAAAAGTAACTTCTTGAACATTAAGCCGTTCAAAGTGCTGAAAATATTTTGAGGTGATGGACGAAGTGATTATTGCAAAAAATAACCTTTAGACGCATCCTGCAAAGCACTTTGATTAAAAATGCGCCAACCACAGGGTGCCTAACTGGCTCAGTTAGTTAAGCATCTGACTCTTGATCTCAGCTCAGGTCTTGACCTCAGGGTCTTAAGGTCAAGCCCTATGCTGGGTGTGGAGCCTAGGAAGGAAGGAAGGGAAAGGAAAGGAAAGGAAAGGAAAGGAAAGGAAAGGAAAGGAAAGGAAAGGAAAAGAAAAGAAAAATGCCCCGACCACAATTAGTAATACATTATTTTGACCTATTGAAAACTGAATGACATTTCAGAGTCAGTAGTAAAACTGTTAGGCCTAAAAAGGACCTTTTCTAACTTTATGGAACTTAGAGTCCATATGTGGCTTTCACATATTAAAACAAATTTATTCTGAGTCCCTCTTTCCATTCATTACCAGTTATGTATTGTCATGGCTTCGACGTTTGTTAACTGCCCCATTCAAAGAACAGGGCATTTGGAAATGCGGTTGCTTCAGGAAAGACCACATTCTGAAAATGCTCATCCTGAATGAGAATAGGGTAAAGTAACGCAAAGGTGTATTAGATATTTTATGTCTGCTTTAAGTTTGCCTTCAACTGATGAATACTTGGTATCTGAAACTTAGCCACAGTCCCAAGTCACACGTTCTTAAAATCAGAGAGGCAAGGGCATCTAGAAAGTGTAAGTCTATGGTCCAAGAACCAGAGCCTCTTCCTCCCACAGCTGAGGCTCTCAAAGACCCACTGTAGTATAAGACATAAACTAGCAGGATCTTGGGAAATTATATTGGCCACATGAGTTCCCCATGTCGTGAAAATCATACAAAATCCAGAAAAGATCTGTCTCAGAGAGGGAAGTTTTGTACACAGTTTAGAAGTTCCAAACTATTACTCAGTTTGCTGGTCCCTGATCATAAATCTTCCTCTCAAATCAACACAAGAATGCACTATCATCAAGGACTTTTCCCCTGACACTTCTGTCATTTTATTCATGGAAATCTTACTGTTTTTGAATACTCCAAAAGACCACTGTCAGACTCCTTGCATAACTATGCCAACTCTCAGAAATAGTTTGATTAACTGATACTACATTCCAGATAATGCACATGGATATTTTTCACGTTCCTTATGTATGCCCTATTTACAGAGGCTTCCATAACCAAGACCCAGGAGTAAGGGTGGGATTATATAACAAAGGTTGTGCTTTGTGGTGTGGTGTGGTGTTTTTTTTTTTTTTAAACTCAGAAAAACATGAAGCCGTTATGCAAACGTGTAACCATCCAAGGTCATTCTGCCTTGAGGCACTCCCAAACAGCGACTATAAGGGAGCAAAAAAAAAAGTTTTCTCTTCTTTTCAAGTTTCCTGCTACATGTACCTTAACATTAGAGCAGTAGTATCAGGTTCCACAGTTTATGGAATTAGAATAGAAACAGAAATAGAACATCTCTACAAAACAGAAAATTTTGTAGAGTCATATCCCCAGCCCAAACCATCAAAGACTTGTTTCCACAAAACCACATTAATGCTCATCTATCCCTGAAATGTACCCACCCTAGGTGGCTGGGGAACTATAGTAACAGAGGTGAGCTGCAGCTATTTCCTACAATTTGAGTGTTTTACTAGTGAAGCTGGTAGACTGCCTTACCAAACAGAATAATTGAGATTGTTAACTCCCTCAAAAGAGAAAGTGATTCCAATAGGCCCAAGGGTCGCTGCTCCAAGGCCACACAATCTGAGTCAGCTTTGCCCATAGCCCTGTTGGTGTGATCTCTTTCTGGGAACTGAAATAAGTGCATTATTCATTCATTTTATAGGTATTTATTAAAAGCTACCTAAGTGCAAAGCATTATGCTAATTCCCAAGCATTTCCGGTACACTAACTTACACAAACTGACTTCAAGCCTACGAAAAATTTCGATACGAAACTTCCTCTTCAGAAAGATGCTTCTGAGTGAGCCTTTCAAAGAATTCTCTCTGGGAGAGGCACATTGGAAATGTAGGTACAGTAAAGAAATGCCTTATTTAAATTATAAGGCTGATCACAAGACTCAATGTTCATGTAAGATGAACAACAAACTCCCCAGAAGTGGCTGTAAATTACATCATGCATTACAATGTTCTCATAAATCAACTTTGGGGACCGTTTTCTTTTTTTTTTTTTTTCCTCACTTCTGGACTACTGTCTTGAGAGCAGAGCAATTTTGATATAACCAGCTACTTTAGGAAAAAAGTTCTGACAAGAAGAGAACCACCCAGTCCAATATCACCAGAAGGAAACAAAAAAGGGAGAAGCCATTAAAACAGTCTATACAGCATTCCCCTGGCCCTGGTAAACATTGACCTTAACATTAGAAAAGAATGTAGACCATCAGAGCTCTTGTATATGGTCAATAGAAGTGAAAAATAGTGCAATAAGAACGGAACATTGTTTAGTTTAATAAAGTTGAAAATACACACTTCTGTGTCCAGCCTATAGAAACGAGTGCAAGTGTGAACCAGGAAAAATGAACTATATCTTCATGGAATTATTCCTGGTAGCTCCAAAGTGGAAATAATTCATCTTAGTGGAGGTTTATTCATAGAATGTAATAACATAGAGAAGTAAAAATGGGGAAACTACAGATAATGCAACAACACGAATTTCACAAACCTTACTGTTGAACAAAGAAGCCAGCCAAAAGTATAATTTCACTTACGTAAACTACAAAAACAAGCAAAACCAAATACTTTTGTTCAGGGATGCATACTTAGTTACTAAAATAAACAAAAACAAGGAAGTGATTACCATAAGGAAAGGACAGTGTTACAATTGGAAGGATAGAGAGGCAGAGGATACTGATTGGGATGGAGCATGAGGGAAGGTTCTAGAGTGCAAGTGTAGTCTCTTTCTTGACCTCAGTGGTTACCTCGGACATTTATGTTAATGATCAAGTTATAAGCTTATGTAGTAAGTATGTTTCCATACATTTCACAATAAAGAAACATCTCTGTCTACCCACTGATATTCACCAACTTCTTGTGTTTTTCAGTCCAAAAACTCAACTAGAACACTATTTCAGTATTAAAAAAAAATAGTAATTACTGAGATATAAGTGTTTATTGCATTCCACTGGGTGGTTTTGATATACATCTGGGTCCCTATCTACACAGACATTCAATAATGTGATGGTCTTTTCACAGCTCCCAGACCCACGAAAATCTCCAACACCTCCAGCATCATCACTGGCTTCAACCTCCTGGGCTTCCCTTGCCCCAGGGAAGGGCAGATCTTCCTCTTTCTGCTCTTCTCTGTTCTCTACCTCCTGACCCTCATGGGCAATGGGTCTATCATCTGTGCTGTGTACTGGGATCAGAGACTCCACACTCCCATGTACATCTTGCTCACCAACTTCTCCTTCCTAGAGATCTGGTATGTCACCTCCACTGTCCCCAACATGTTGGCCAACTTCCTCTCTGACACCAAGGTCATCTCCTTCTCTGGGCGCTTTCTCCAGTTCTACTTTTTCTTCTCCTTGGGCTCTACAGAGTGCTTTTCCTTGGCTGTTATGGCATTTGATCGGTACCTTGCCATCTGCCAGCCTCTACGTTATCCAACCATTATGACAGGACGTCTCTGCACCAATCTTGTGGTCAGTTGCTGGATACTTGGTTTCTTCTGGTTCTTGATTCCCATCATCATCATCTCCCAAATGTCCTTCTGTGGATCCAGGATCTTTGACCACTTCCTGTGTGATCCCGGTCCCCTGTTGGCCCTCACCTGTCCTAGAGCCCCTGTAATAGAGTTAACTAACTCTACCCTAAGTTCTCTGCTCTTAGGTATACCTTTTCTCTTTATCATGGTGTCCTATGCTCTGGTCCTGAGAGCTGTGTTGCGGGTTCCTTCAGCAGCTGGATGAAGAAAAGCTTTCTCCACCTGTGGGTCCCATCCAGTTGTAGTTTCACTGTTCTATGGCTTAGTGATGGTCATGTATGTGAGCCCAACATCCAAGCATGAAGCTGGGATGCAGAAGATGGTGACTTTGTTTTAGTCCATAGTAACTCCACTCATCAACCCTGTAATATATAGTCTGAGGAACAAAGATATGAAACATGCTATAAAGAAATTATTGGGAACCTAAAAGTAAGAGTCTTGGTTTAAAATATTTGGGGACAGAATCTGTTTTTAATTTCTTAGTTAAAAAGAAGACTCACATCACTCAGAAAATTGTCTATATTATTTATGAACTTTATACACCATACAGTTTATTTCCTAGATTTTATAGGGCTATAAAGAATCACAGAGATGCACTCCATCTCCCTAATTTTACAACTGATAGAGTCCTAGAATGATAAACTGAACTGAGTTTGTTGGAGAAGTTGAATTATAAACGTCTCCTGCCAAGCCAGAAAACCTCTCCACAGTGGTAGAAGAGAATAGAACCGTTTTATTATTGAATAATCATTAAAGCAAGGGAATATGTGTATCACGGCAATCTGTTAAGAGATGGAAAGACATAAAAATATCTCATTCCTTTATGTAGCCAAGCAACCACAACCCATTTACATACATGTTCTCAAGATAAATAGTAACTAGTCCTCAAGAAAGACTTGACAGCACCCTTTGTCACACATACTTCATCCTAGATTCACCTAGTAATTGGGATAGCCATCTGTGTTTGCCAGTTGGCTTCCAACAAAGGAAAAATAAACCTATCTATGCTACCTGGGATAGTTTTTCACATTGGAAGACAGGCCAAAAAAGCTAGGCTCCTACACCCCCACAGAAACTGGGAGACTGGGGCACTACCCACTTTGATGATTACACTTCAAAGAGACTTCCTAGGTCTTTGACAAAGACGTTCGTGCATCATAAAGCTGGCAAAAGGCTCATTTAGAAGATGTGGTTCATATATTCAATGGAATATTATTCAGGCATCAGAAAAGATGAATACCTACTATTTGCATTGACATGGATGGAACTGGGGGAGATTATGCTAAGTGAAATATGTCAAGCAAAGAAAGATAATTATCATATGGTTTCACTCATGTGTGGAACATAAGGAATAGCACAGAGGACCATAAGGGAAAGGAGGGAAAACTGAAGGCAAAGAAATCAGAGAGGGAGACAAACCATGAGAGACTCTGGACTCTGAGAAACAAACTGAGGGTTAAAGAAGGGTGGGGGCTGGTGTGCTGGGGTAGCTGGGTGATGGGTATTAAGGAAGGCAAGTGTTGTGATGAGCACTGGGTGTTACACACAACTAATGAATCATTGAACACTACATCAACAACAAATGATGTACTATATGTTGGCTAATTGAGCATAATAAAAAAAGGCTCATTCAGATTTTTAATTTTTACATTTCAAAGAGAGAAAAAGATAATTTAATTACAAGTTTTCTAAAGTCAATGCTCAAGGAAAAAAAGGGAGTGAGAGCAGAAAGTCTCTTCCCTTATTTTCAATAGGGATAATTCAGCCTCTATTTTTTCATTTGTATTTAGCCTCACAAATTACACAAGATTATAACTCTATGGCAAAACCTAAAGTTTTCTATTATCCTTTCAACAACAACAAATTGACCTAATTCTTCTGATTGAGCTTAAATTTCTGCCCTCCAGAAACTTAATGTTGGTAGCATCAATTATACACAAAAGATTAATAGGCAAATATATATATATATATATATATATATATATATATGTGTGTGTGTGTGTGTGTGTGTGTGTGTATACATATATATACATATATACACATATATATACATATATATATATAGATCTGAAGATAAAAATATATATCTTCAGATCAGTAAGAAAAATAGCATCAGCACAAAAGAAAAACTGCCAAATGTAAGAAAAATAAATAGCAGATGTTTTCAAATATCTAAAAAGACATTCTATTTTATTTGAACTGGAGAAATACAAAAATTGACGAAGATAAAACATCATGTGGGGGAAAACAGCAATCTCTTCCCTTGCTAGTAGAGCATAAGTTGTTAAAACAGCTATGGAGGACATTTTGACAAAAACTATCAAAATTTAAGGGACTTTTGACTCAGCAATTCCACTCTTAGATCGTGATTTGAGTAGTATACTCACATGTAAGAAAAATGGCCTATGTTCAAGAATATTGACTACTGTTTCTAATAGCAAAAGAGTAGAACAATCTAAATTCCTATCAATTAAGGATTGAATTACTATATATCCATAGAATGAAATATACTATATAACTGTAAAAATGAAGATCTGTACATGTCTATTGATCTAAAACTATCCTCAAAGTACATCATTAAAGGAAAAGCAAGATGGAAAAAACTCTCTATCTTGGGCTATCTTTCATGGGGAGAAAGATTATGGTAAATAGATATTTGTGCTCATAAATACATTATATGCTTCTTGAAGAAGAAAGAAGAAAGCAGAACAGTGATTGCTTTTGAGAAAGAGAACTGGGTATTTGGGGCCAGGAAAGAAGACATTCACTGCATATGCTTTTGTATTTTTGAAATTTCTCTCTATAAGCATGTACTGGATTTAAACAGACATTTAAACAATCAATGGTTTAACATTTAAAAAATAAATTTTAAAACTATTCCACTATGAAATTAGACCAGAGAAACATTTTTTCATAATTCTTTGATTCTTTGGGAAATTAGGAAGAGGACTGATTGTTGATGGAAAATGAAAAAGAAGAAAACTGACAACCTCTTGATGTCATCTCACTAAAATTCTTTGGTTCTGTTAGAACAAAGTAGAAATGTCTTCCTCCTCTGAGGACCTATGAGAGTACATAAACTATGAAAAAGTGAAAGTGGCTATATTTTTATTCTCGTTGTACCATTTTTCTCCATGAGCCCTTACTCATTAAAACAACTAAATATAGTTAATACGCTAGGGACTGAGCTAGAAGATGACTAACACACAGACGTGAGGAAGACATATCTCCTTCTCTTGTGGGGCTCACAAACAAGTGGTAAATGGACAAGATGTGTTAGCAACAAAGAAATCATAAGTTGATATGGGAGCAAGTGAAAAAAGAGTACGGTAAAAGCCAAGAGTATTAAGGGGTGAGAAAGCATGACAAGTTCTGAAAAATGCATTCAACCATTCAGAGATCACAATCTATCTACAAGTATATTGCAATACACAGAAAAGAAGTGTTTCTAGAATAGGTGTCCATACGGCACTTACTACTCATGATTACTAATCATGATTTATGATTGGCAACACCTATTGATATACTAATGAGTGATGAACATCCTTAATCAAGGTAACTATGGCTCCAAGATGCAATATAATTCACAATTCAACAATTAAGATAAATAGATGTTAAAGAGAATTGGAGAACAATAAAAAATGCCTGGCTGACTGAGCATAATTTTTAAAATGTCTTTTGCATATTGAAATATAAAAATCAATCTTTGAAGAACAAAGTACAATTATTATACTAATATTTAACATATTACATTCAGAACTTATTCTTTCAGCCAGAACACCAAAATAGTTTAAATGGCAATGTTGAGGTAATAATATGGAGGTCTCTTTTTCCTATTTTTTTCTAATCTTAGGCTTTATTTTAAAATGTTTCTCTATCAAGTAATTATACATTAATAATTTTATTTGTTATAATAAATTATCTTTAATTATAATAAGAATGATAAATCTGGCTCAGAGTTTCCCCAGATCAAAAGAACTGGCATAACTTACGGATATTCATCTACATAAAATCTCACTAACCAAGTTGTCCCTTACTTTCTTCTAATAAAGCTTATCACTTCAAAACGTGTTTTCTGAAATTTCTCAGAATTAAACTAAGAGAGAGCGCTAAGTCCCTTGAGAGAATGGGGGCAGGGCAGGAAGATTAAATAATGAACACTTCAGAGTGGCTAGCAAGAGAAAGGCCTCTTGGCCCATCAGCTTCATTTCAGTCAGTCTCATGGGTACTGCACTCTGATATCAGCTGATAAGATGTAAATCGTGATGAAGTCATTCTAGCAATACGGCAAACTGAAGACATATCAATCACAGACTGCAGGTTCGTATGCCTCACATTCCAAGGTAATATGTCCCCAAAAAGTTGGCAGACTTTATTTTTACTATTTAAATGGATTTATCTAACAAGTGTAAATGAACACCTAGAGTAAGTTGGTCTGCAAAAGATAATAAAAATCACAACTCAGAACCCAGTTTTATTTAAATACAGATACAGATACATACATATGTAAGTGCGTATGTACATTTGTGTGTGTATATTTGAGAAAATATGAAAAATAATTCTAAAGAAATAACACAAAGGATCAATACACTACAGAAGAAGTTTCCACATTTTACGTCGTGATAGACCACATGAAATATATTTGTGGTCATAATTAACAAAAAGAGAAACAGAGAATTTTGTTACAGCTGATCGTTGCACCTACTGTTACTAACAGCATACGATGATGTGCAAATATCTTGAACTTCATCCTTAAAAATAGCTGACCAGAAACGTGCAGGAAAAGGAGAATATTGTGAAATAAATACCATCAACTCTCCTGAGGATTTAGTTGTCACCGATGTTTTTGTTTTCCATCCTCTTATGTGACAAGTTTCCCATATAAAGTGTATGCTTTTAAAGTAATCATTGCTGAAAATACAAATACAAGCCAAGACTGATTGAAATTTGCAACAAGTTTTTCCCATCTACACATTATAAATGGTGATTAGGTGCCTATGTCAGCACACAGTATCCTATCCAATCCATGATGTACTTGCTCGTAGCATAGATGTGTTCTGAGATCTAAATACAGGTACCAGGAGGGGTAGGAATAGCAAATAAAACGGAAGAAAAATAAGCACAGAAACACATGGATACTCTTGCATACAATTAACTTGTAAACCTGCTATTTGGATATTGAATTCAGCTCACTCCAGGTGGGTTCTCCTGCTTTCAGAGTCAGGGTGTTCTTTCAAGCCTTTCAGAGGGTAAAATGACTCACTCAGCAAATACGTGGCTGGAATTGTGTGTGTGCATAGGTAAGTATGGCTGGAGCAGGGAACTCTGAGAAGCAAGACTTGAAGATAGGGCAGAGCTGTGCTGCAGGGGCTTTACTGACCAGGCTATAGACTTCGAGTTTTACACTGTGGGTAGGGGAAATGTCAAAGGTGCTTCAACAGGATGTGAGATGTTTAGGAGGAAATCTCCTTCAAGGAGTGTGAGCTGTGCTAAAAGATCTGCTCCTTTGTTGAGGATGAAGAAAAATTGAAGTCTATGCCCCAAGGGCAGCTTCTCTGCACACTGCTGCAGAATGACCCTGCTATGTGGCCCCCTTGGCCAAGAGCATCCTCAGGCTGGTAAGTGTTCCAGAGAGGCAGGATTCTTCAGTGAAACTGTTTTAACTCAGAACCTTGATCTGAAAGAAGAGGAGGTCATGGTGGTCTTGGGAAGACAGTGATTCCACAGTCCCTTGGCTAAGGTCCCCCAACCGATGTGTTTCTGGTAGGGAGAAGGGGAATCTGTCCCCAAAACCCACGATTGACATCAATGTGTCAGAAGTCCAAAAAATAAACTTCTGTAACACTGGTACCTTATCTAGGGTCCTGTTTGGCAGAATTTCCCTTGAGCATATGACAGATATGCTGAACAGGTTGGTGAGGGAGCAATTGCTATTGATTGCATCTCTGGCTATCTCTAAGAGATTTAGACCCAGTAAAAATATTACTTCCTCCACCACTGGGGAAAACAAAGACAGAAATGAAGGTACAAGGGTCTCCAGAGAAGGTAGGGAGTAAGCAAGGGAATAAGTAGCACAGACCTGTCTCCTGGCACTGTTCCCCTTCTAGAAAGAGTAAATGAATCCTCAAGGAGCAAAAGACAAACTCTGCTTATAATTCCTGGATCCTACAGCACATACATCCACTCATCTCCATTCCAACCTATTTTACACCTTCTCTCCAGCTGGTTGCCACAAAGGCAACTACTTCTACTCTCAGAAAAGCCTATAAGAAACTGGCTGAGAAGTTTCCGTTGGGATTCCCTTTCCTGCTTCAGGAAGGAAGGGACTGTAGTGCTTAGAGAGGGAAAAAATATTAAAATAGAGCTGGAGTATCTACATCTCTGAAAAAAGTTTCCCGCTAATTCTGCTACAGTCTTACAAAACACATCTAACATTTATTATATGCCAGATATCAACAAAGTGCTTCCACCTTGTCAATTCGTTATATCATTTAGCTGTCTTTATACCAACCCTTCGGGGAAGGCATTATCACCGCCATCTGACATTTGAGGAAGCTAAGAGATAAGAAATAACTGGCCTGTAGAATTTCCCACAACAATGCAGTGTAAGTGCTGGAATTCAAATCCTGGGCTCCCATATTCAAATCCCGGGCTACTTCTATTATGCCGCATTGCCTACAGCTTATCAGCAATGGATAAGTACACTTACTTTCAAGGGCTTCCAAGAAAGTTTCTACAATGGGATAGAGGGCTATATATCACTAACTGGTTGCCAGTCATTTTACAAATACTATTTAATCCTCAAAGCACCCTCTGGAGTCAATACTCGCACTCTCTCTACCTTACGGAAAAGAAACCAAATCATAGAAAGATGAATATGCATTCACAGCTGGAAATGGGGAAGGTAGGATTTGACCCCAGATGTGGTCCTCCATGGAGCAGCCCCGCCCGCCTACCTCCCCCCACACCCGTCCCTCCCACCAGGTGTAAGGCAGAGGGTTATGCTCACAGGGAAATTGGCTGGCTGGCTGCCTGAAGAACTTAACTAGTGAGGATACCAAGACTCGCACTCCACCATGTTTCTGGGACCAGCTGGATGCGTCAAGATTATGGATAATACTTTCACAAGTTAAAAAGTGAAGCTTCTTTGTTTTGTTTTGTTAATTCTCTGTCGGAGCAGCCTGAGTGCATAGACACAGTTGAGGCTCCCGTGTTCATGTTTCCACAACGTTGGCCACACCACCTCTGAGGCCAATTCAGGGGCACCCAGCCAACTTAGACTGACAGTTAACACAGCATCTGCTTTCTACGCTTAGGACCGAACTGAAAAACGGTGAGTAACAACACAGCTTAGCAGAAATACCTCTATCTTTAACCACATTGAATTTCATTAGTATTAGCATAAAATATTTTACACATTTCCTATTTTCCAAGACAGTTTTGTCAGGCTATTACCTGGAAAACTATTCTGCAAGCTGTCCTGTGTCTTGTATCTTCATAGATAATACAACATCCAGCAAGGGTTTTCATTCCAGGATTATATATCACTTCTAGATTTGCAAGTCCAACTATCCTGTGCAGTCTGGGCATTCCTAGAATAACAACAAACATCTCAGACATGAATAGGATTAAGAATTCTGTGGTTCAGTTCCCACTCTACACTTAAGAAACTAAGAGATGTTAAATTACTATGCTAGATCCATAAACAAGTTAGTTTTTTTTTTAATCAACAGAATTGAGGCCTTTGTGTTTCTACTTTTCCACTCTGCCAGCCATTCTTTAGCAATTGAAGAGATCACTTAAAAAGAGAAGAGCTTCTCTTACCAAGAACATTCAATCTCTCATAACCCCCTTTCAAATAGATTCCCTGAAATCTAGTAATTCAAGGTAATACACAGAAGTTACTGAAGAATACATTCCTGCAAATTTCACTCACATTAATTTTTGGTTCCCATGGTGTAAAAATCACTTTCATATAAATAATATCATTTTAAGGCTTAGAACATATTTCTCCTAAAATGACTTTTATAGATATTTTTAAAAGCTTTTATTATTCTCTTCATTACAAGTCATGTATTTTTCCAAAGTTTCATATGATACATGTATTTCACAATCAGAAAATTTTTTTTGAAAAAAAGAGCAGTTATACAATTTATTAAATACCTACTATGTGCCACAACTATAATCAAACAATGAATTCAACAGACAAGTACTCTGACTTCATTCAACTGGCAAATACAACAAATAAGTAAAGAAATAAAATAATTTCAGATCTTGAAAAGTGCTAAAAAGAAAACAAATAAAAATTTAGGAACGAAAGAATGGCAGAGGAACTAACATCGAGTGTTCTGAAGAAGAGAATATTTGTAGTGAAACCTGAAGAATGGGTTCCAGAGGAGATTCCCAGACCAAGAAAAAACAAAAACAAAAACCTAGAGTAAAAGCACCTGGTCAGAGATGGGCTTCGCTTATTCTAGTACAGAAAGAAGGCCCATGTAACTGAGTAAGTAGAAAGAGGGAAAGGCAGACAAGGGGAAAAGGAGGAAGAAGGGGAAAAAATGGTGAAGTAGGTGAAAGCCGGATCATTGAGGGGCTCATGCTCCATAAATAGGAACTTGGATTCTATTCTAGGTTGGGGAAGTTACTGAATGTTTTTACACAAAGAAATGACACAATCTTATTTACATTATTAAAAGGTCAGTATAGCTGCTGTAGAGAATTGCTTGTAAAGACACAAAGGCAGGAAGAAAAGAGATCATTCAGGAGGCTTTGTAGTAATCCAGAGAAATAATAATGGTAGTTTGAACAAGGAGGTGCAGGGGAAAGAGAAAAGCAGATGCATCAAGACAAATTTTAGAAAAAGAACAAATGGAAATTGCAACTGAGTTATAAAGGATGAGAAAGGGAGATATGAAATTAAAATATACAGAAAAAAAAGAAAACCCTCAAAGATTTACTCAACTATCCACATTTCCAGTAATGAGATGGTCAAATAGATGACTGAGTATAAATTGAGATTTGAGGAAACCCAGCAACACAATCCAAACCAAAAACACACAGTCACTACTAAGCAACAGATTCCTTGAATTGATTAAATCCAGGTATCATGTCTGTAAATTAATATTATAAACTCACAAGTTTCATAAAATTTCTGTTTTAACTTCTGAGACTGGATAGCCTGAGTTCATGGGTTATATCAAATCCCACCCTCTGCTGCTTGTGAGTAAGCAATGTACCAAGTCACTCCAATATTAGTTATAACACATTCTACAAAAAGACAGGCAAATTAGGATAAAAATTTTTCTCCAACAAAGGCAAGAAGTCCTGAATATTTTTATCCTACATGAAAAGAGTTGTTTTACAAATAAGAGATTTTAAATAAAACCTGCTTTCAGCTCCCCTTTATGAGAAATAAGTATATAATCATTTGGAACTTAACCTGAGCTCTGACACCGCTGATTTTAAAGCTAGGCGAATGCATACAGAAGATGGAGCTCATAATGCAGTCATCATCTCCCCATCCCTTCCAATCCTAGCAGAGGCCAGGAAAGCCCTGTGGTAATACACATTGAGACAGAGATGGTTAGAATCTTAGAAGTTCTTAGGGGACGCATGAGTACCCCTTAACCTGGCAATCAAGTCAATGTCCTAAACAAACTTGACCAGAGAAGGGGTTCCAGCACACCACTGCATCCTTACCCCAGAGAACAGACCTTTTCCAATATGTTCAGATTATTGATGTTAGTTTTATTTTTTAGGATATCTACCCAAATGGCCTTAGGTGATATTTTTTCAGGTAGTTTTCTCCAGCAAACTTGATGGATTTGCCCAATGAATTGGGACAAAATGGCATTAGAGTGAATCACCAGGTTAGTTTAAAATATAGCTAAATGTCAAATAATTTTTAAGTGACATCAAAAGTCCCACATTTTTCTTGCTCCAGAATCACATGACGAACAAGGCACCTGCCTACAAGCAGGTGCATTAGGTGACTGTTCATGGAGTTCCTAAAGGCAATACATTTATCCATTCATTAAAAAAAAAAATTACAGAAACCCTTCTAAACATGAAGATCATCTGTACCCCCAGTCATCTCCATGACACTGCTGCTAGACATAACAAGAACCTCAGCCTACTCTTAAAAAGGCATTTGTCAAGAAGAGAGTTAACCCAGTATATTTAGTTTAAGAGGAGAGAAAAAGAATTACACATAGTAATGTCAGTCTACACTGCATTCTCCTACCTGGGAAAAGCTAAATGCAATAAGGATTTTTAATCTATTTTGTTCACTGCTGTATCTCTAGTATCTATAATAAAATACCTAGCAAGCAGTAAACATTCATTAAATATTGAATTCATAATGAATAAATAAACTAATCTCAGTTTCTTCTTTGGACAAAGAAAATGGAGTCCTGAGTCCTGAGTCCTGCTGCTGTTCCAGGAATATTCAGTAATTATGGGTTCTTTCATCACTCCCAGATACATGAAAATCTCCAACACCCCCAACACCTCCAGCATCATCACTGGCTTCAACCTCCTGGGCTTCCCTTGCCCCAGGGAAGGGCAGATCTTCCTCTTTCTGCTCTTCTCTGTTCTCTACCACCTGACCCGCATGGGCAATGGGTCTATCATCTGTGCTGTGTACTGGGATCAGAGACTCCACACTCCCATGTACATTTTGCTCACCAACTTCTCCTTCCTAGAGATCTGGTATGTCATGTTGGCCAACTTCCTCTCTGACACCAAGGTCATCTCCTTCTCTGGGCGCTTTCTCCAGTTCTACTTTTTCTTCTCCTTGGGCTCTACAGAGTGCTTTTCCTTGGCTGTTATGGCATTTGATCGGTACCTTGCCATCTGCCGGCCTCTACATTATCCAACCATTATGACAAGACATCTCTGCACCAATCTTGTGGTCAGTTGCTGGATACTTGGATTCCTCTGGTTCCCAGTCCCTATCATTGTTATTTCTCAAATGTCCTTCTGTGGATCCAGGATCATTGACCACTTCCTGTGTGATCCAGGTCCCCTATTAGCACTCACCTGTGCCAGAGCCCCAGTAATGGAGTCTTTTTTTGGATGATTTTAAGTTCCTTACTCTTATTTATTCCTTTCCTCTGCATCATGGTGTCCTGTGCTCTGGTCCTGAGAGCTGTGTTGAGGTTGCCTTCAGCAGCTGGACGAAGAAAAGCTGTCTCCACCTGTGGGTCCCATCTGGCTGTGGTTTCATTGTTCTATGGCTCAGTGATGGTCATGTATCTGAGCCCAACATCTGAACATGAATCTGGGATGCAGAAGCTTGTGACCCTCTTCTATTCTGTAGGAAGCCCACTCATTAACCCAGTGATCTACAGTCTGAGGAACAAAGATATGAAACATGCCCTTCAGAAATTTCTAGGAATATAAAAATTTTGACCTTGGTAAAAAAAAAGAGAAAAATCTTTGGGTAACTGGCCTACCTTCATACTTCTTCAGGTGAAAAAAAATTAATAACCAATACCACTCTGAGAATTGTTCAAACTTATCATTGAACTTATTCATTGTGGGTGTTTATACTTTTCCTAGAATCATCAGAGCAAGAAAGGACTCAGAAACATTATCCAATTCCCTCATTTTATAGATGAAGAAGCTGGAGAATGGAAATTTTGTCACCGGCTCTGGTCATAACTTTATAATGAACAGAAAAATCTTTTTTTATTTTTTAAAGAGCTGCTCTTTCTACTCATAAAGAAAGAAATACCTAATAAACTATAAGAAAGCATTTTTGCCATTCCGATATGCAGCCATCAAAGAGTCTTTCATCCAAGGAGGGAGAAATATATATATTACTGATAGAAATGTAAACTGGTACAATGTCTACTTGGAACAAATCACAAACAATTTAACAAACTTTAAAATGCACGTTATCCATTAACCCAGAAATTACACTCACTCCTAAATACCTGGTCTACACATACAATCATACATACATGAAAATATGCGTGACGAAGACTATTCATTGTTGCAGTGTTGTAATAGCAAATTACTAGAAACCCCTTAAATGCCCATTTATTGAGATCTGTTTAGGTAACTTATGATGTGCCCATGCAATAGCAAATGATACTTTTTTATATGAGAAGTTTCAATGTACAGATATGGAATCACTTACAAGTTATATTGTTAAGTGCATAAATGATGTATAGCTGTCATTTATGTATGAAATTATAAATTTGTGCATTTTTGTTTAAAAAGGATAGACTTTGCTTTCAAAGGATAGATATGAAGCCTAACAATGGTGGCACTTGGGAAGAGAGGATGGAGGGTGTCTTGGATACAAAAGAAAAGATTTATTTCCTCTGTGTACTTTGTTATCCTGGATACAAAATTTTATTGCTGATGATGATGTCATCTCTCCTGGCAAATTTTCCAAGAACTGGATCCTGAGGAACAGTTCCTTCACAATTCCTGGGTTCCTTGAGGAATCTATAAAGCAGGCCGCCTTCCATAGCATATGAAGGAGCCAGGATCTAAGAGCCCACAGACATCATTTCATTCAGACTTCTTAGTTCTGGAAAGAGCAAGTGGGAATCACTTTGTCATCTGAGAATTTGTGGGAGGAAATAAACTGCATTAAAGTTATAGCCAGACTCTTTTCAGAACTATTATATTTATATTCTTTATTGTTTACTCATTCATTAAAAACATTTAACGAGGGGGGCGCCTGGGTGGCACAGTGGTTAAGCGTCTGCCTTCGGCTCAGGGCGTGATCCCAGTGTTCTGGGATCGAGCCCCACATCAGGCTCCTCCGCTATGAGCCTGCTTCTTCCTCTCCCACTCCCCCTGCTTGTGTTCCCTCTCTCACTGGCTGTCTCTATCTCTGTCGAATAAATAAATAAAATCTTTAAAAAAAAAAAAACATTTAACGAGGGACCCCTGGGTGGCTCAGCCAGTTAAGCATCTGACTCTTGATTTTGGCTCAGGTCATGGGATCAAGACCTGTGTGAGACTCTGCACTCAGTGGATTGTCTGTTTCTCTCCATCTGCCCCTTCCCCCACTCATGCACTCTCTCTAAAATAAATAAATAAATCTTTAAAAATAAATTTAATGAATAACTTCAATGTGTTGGGTACAGAGCTAGGAAATGAATCAAATAAGGTGAATAAATCATGTATTAGTCCCCCCATGGAGTTTACAGTTTATGATGAGAAAAAACTTAAATTGCAAGATGGACTACAACCAAGAAAGATATTAGTTGCTATAGAAATTGGCTGGAGAATAGTGCAAAGTAGGGAGAGGTGAGGGGCAAAGAGCAGGAAAATGAACTATTTCCATTCAGCTAACTACAGCTCATGGTCTACAGGGTCCCAGTAAAATAAAGGTCAGGAGTGTCTCTGGGAAGTGTCTATGAAGCTCTTAAAGTCCAACTCATATTCTCTAATTTACTGCAATTACAGGCAAAAGTCTAAACATAAAATATGACAAAAATTAAAATCAAAATATATTTTTAAAACACAACATGTGCAAATGAAAGTTATGCTGTATAACAGAAACGTGGAAATTGGGGCTCCTGGGTGGCTCAGTCATTAAGCGTCTGCCTTCAGCTCAGGGTGTGATCCCAGAGTCCTGGGATCGAGCCCCATGTCAGTCTCCTCCGCTGGGAGCCTGCTTCTTCGTCTCCCACTCCCCCTGCTTGTGTTCCCTCTCTCACTGGCTGTCTCTCTCTGTCAAATAAATAAAATCTTTAAAAAAAATAAAAAAAAAAGAAACATGGAAATTATTCTTCAAGAGACATGGAAACTCAAATAGACCATCTGATTTCCCTTTGGGCAGGAACCATAAGAGCTGGAAACTGTGTCAGCTTTTTACCCTACCCTTTACATTCAGCATTATCTCAAAGTAAAATCAGTTTTTTCTATTCAATATGCATTTGTAATATAGCAATTATTTTTATAATGAAAACATCTTAATACTCTTCTATTTACATGATGCATGTTTATTACAAACATTTTTAAATAGTACAGTATAAACAGATATAAATCACCCCAAATCCCACTATCCTAAGATAGCTATCATTAAATTTTAGGTAATCATCTCCTCAGATATGTCTATCTGAATATGCATATTATATATAATTTATATTAATGGATGTAAATAATTTATACACACACACACATATATAGTTTTACATATATGGGCACAACAGACATGCTGCTGTCTCTATGGAAGGCATCCTTTGCTTTTTTCTTTACTTTTCTTTACTTGTTCTTTACTTACTCTTTCTTCCTCCCTTTGCTTCTTCTCCACGTCTCCTCACCACAACCACCTCACACTCTATTAATAAGACTAATAACCCAATGTATATCCTTCTATGTTATTCTCCATACCCATGTAATTATATATTTATACAGAGACACACTTTCACACACTTGTACTCCACATACACCTTATATAACCATGCACAATATACACATAGAGTCCCATAAATTTAGAGAGTACGATTGTCTTAAATAGGGACATATATAATATAAACTATCTTGATTTTTTTGCTTAGCATTATGTTTTCAGCCACTACATTTGTGGCATTTGTTGTATTAGCAATAAGAAACTGATACAACCAACCGGATAAGAACCTGAAATATTCTGACTGTAGCAATATTTTGAGGGAACATACATGTTGAGTAGGATGTGAACACATCTGTTTTGACTAAGTGACTACTTTGGAAAAGAAAGTACAGCATACTATTCTCCAGTTCAGACAGCAGATGGGAAAATTAACAATTAGCACATCCAACTTTGTAGCAGGTTTCAAAATTATAACAGTAAGCTTACAAAGTTGAAAGAAGACACATCTACTAGGCCTATGCATATAAGGTCAACTAATCTTTGGCAGTAGGACCAAAGAATACCAAATGGGGAAAGGATAGTCTCCTTAATAAATGGTGTTGAGAAACTGGATATCGACATGCAAAAGAATGAAAGTGGAAGTATATCTTACACCATATACAAAAATCATCTCAAACTGATTAAAGATAAATGTAAGACCTAAAACTGTAAAACTCTTAGAAGAAACCATATGGGGAAAACCTTCTTAACCACACAGAAAAGTTTCTGGTCTGGGCAATGACTTTTGGATATGATACCAAAAGTACATGTGACAAAAGCAAAAAGCAGCAAGTGGTACTACATCAAACTAAAAAGCTTCTGCACAGCAAAAGAAACAACGCACTAAATGGAAAGGCAACCTACAGAATGGCAAAGTGTCTGCAAAGCATATATTTGACAAGAGGTTAAAACCTGAAATACATAAAGAATGTCTACAACTCAAAAGCAAAAAAAAAAAATCAATTTTGACCAGAGTTTATTGGTGAAAACTGAATGGCTATGCTTGTTTGGTTTCATAATTCTCATAAAGAGAAGCAGAAAACTTGCCCCAAATCTAATCTTGTCCAGCTATTATGACCAATGAAAAGGAGATGACAGAATTAGGTAAAGCAAAAAGTTGTAGAGTGGATAGTATGGAGAGTTATTTATAGATGAAATTTAAGGGTAAATTGTTGATGTTTTTGTTTCATAAACTTTCATAATTCACCTTTCCAAGCTAAGTTAGTAATACTCTTAAAGAAACCATTATAAAGAATAGCAACCATCTGACAATATTTAAATTGTCAAAAAGTTTAATTGGAAAAAACATGTTTATTGGTTGTTTGAAACTTGAAACAAATTTGCTCATCTAAACAGTGTTACAAATGGTGGTAGGGCCATAATGTACCTGCCACTATGTCTTTGCTGGTCTCCCCAGAAATAAATCCTGAGACAAGGATTCCAGTGCAAGTAGTTCATTTGGGTAATGAAGGGAACATTGACAGAGAAAAGTGAAACAAGGAAGTATTCCCACAAAGATAGGTACATTGTCAAGCCAGCTACCACTGTGGGTAACTAGAGATAGACCCTCTGGAGAACCCCAAAGTAGCAAAGTAGACGTCCCAGAGTTATCCCGCTATAGGGGCAAGGAAGCTGGAATATTGATATCCCAGTTCTCATCTGTCCATAGTTGAGGGCTTCCGGGGAGTGCAGAGGTCATTAACTTCCAGAACTTCTGGCCTGGAGAAATGAAGAACAGGCAGGCAATGCCAGTTTCCCAGTCAGAAAACAAAACAAAATAAAACCAACAACAAAATCCTTTGGGAAATAAGTGTGGATGTTGGCAGGTACACTAAAGTGAAACAAAGGAGGAAATATGGAGGGAATATGAACAGGGAACCGATGACCTCTGTTACACTGTACTAACACCACCTCCAAGAATTCTGTGAGAAAAAACCTGGGCTGAGGAAATCAATGAGAGGAGAGGCTAACCAACCAACCAACCAACCAACGAAACAAACAAACAAACAAACAAACAAACAGAAAGAAAGAATACAAAGAGGACACATCATAAATTAGTTCTCTCTATCTACATGAGTAAATTAGTCTCCCCAGGTCCCTCACACCACAGGGCTTAACTCTCCCATTGCCAGTCAGCAATGCAGTGTTCTTCTCTACTTTTCAGAGGGTGAAATTATTCACTCCATGAAAATATATGACCTTCCATTGCATGCCTAAGTAGCTTAATGTGGCCATGACACAAGGACATCTGTCAGAAATGGTGGAGAAAGGAAAATAACAGGAATAATAATGTTAGAGCTGAATTGCAGGTGTTCTTGTTTGTCAGTTTTGAATCTTGTGCTGTGAACAGAGAGACTCATTAAAGCTGTCCAAACAAGGAAGCAAAATGAACTAATCAGTCTTTAAGAGGAACCCTCTTCCACAGTTGGAAACAGAGGGACAGAGAAAGAGTTGTGCCAAAAGACTTGCACTCCATCAGAGATGAGGAAGGCATAGAGCCCGACTCCCGGATGCAACTGCTGGAGTGGGACTATGAAATGCCCCGCTCTGGCCTCTCCTGGACCTGAAAGTGAGCCCTAAGACTCAGCTGCTTGGGGCTCACAGAGCCCAGTCATAAACAAGAAAGGAAAAGATCTAAAAAGAAACCAGGTAGGAGCCAAGAAGATCAATTCCTGCTACAACTGCACAGCCCATTATGCCTGAGATCTCATCACACCTTCCCCCCTCTCTCCTTTCTGGAAAGTCAGAAGAGGCTCTGTCCCTAAAACCCATGATTCACACCACTCACTAGAGGCCCAGTGAGTAGCTGCCTGCATACAGCCACCACATCTTCTGTTACTTTGACAGATTTTCCCTCGGGCAGCTGGCAGGTGCTCTGAGTGGGTTTGGAGGTTGACTAGATCTCATGTCATCCCTGAGAAGTCTGGGGCTGGAAAAGGTAATATTTTCTACCCTACTAGAAAACAAAGGTGGAAGGCATCAGAGTCTCCAGACAAGGCAGGCCCCAGGGGAAGAAACGAACTAGCACAGAACAGTCTCCTGACATGGTTCTCTTTCTAGAAGTGGAAAGGGGATCCTCACGGAGGAGGGCTCACTCTCTGGGGGCTCTGCTTATAATCCCTCCAACCCACGGAAAATACCAAGAGATCACCCTATTTCTACACCGTCTCTCACTGATGGTTGTTGTGGAAGATATTCGCTCTCCTCTCCAGGAAGATCAGACACTGTAAGGGAAACTTCAGGTCTGGATTCCCCTTTTGTCCCCTTGAAAGCGGTGATGTAATGCTTAAAGGAGAAAATAAACATAAAAGAGCTAGAAAAACTACTACCCCCTAAACAAGGCTCCCTTTCACTATGCTTCAGGACTAACAATTCCTAAGCATTTTTGTGTCAGGACCTAGATAAGGTTCTTCCACATGTTATCTCAGAGTCCCCAACCCCTTGCTGAAACTGTTACTCAGCCCATTTTGCAGAAGAACAAACTGGGAAATGATTTATATAACTGACAAAGTTCATACAGTTGGTAAAATATGATTTGTAATTCAAACCCTAGGCTCCTTACTCCAAATACTTTGCTTTTCTACTATGCTTAGCTGCCTATGACTTCTCATAAATGAGAACACTTCCTATTTTCAAGGGCTTTGCAAAAATGGGACAGGTGGGATCATCTGTCCAAACCAAATGAAGTAGATGGGTGTGCTGCTATGAGAGCAGGCCGATAGTACTTCCATACTGTCGTGTCTTCTTGGACTTGCCTCAGGAAAAAAGCGACATATCAGAGAGACGTCTTTCTCTCATCTTACAGCTGAGGACCTGGCTGTCCTAGATTGGGCGTTTCCCAACCTTTCCAAGATATAATGAAGGTGAGAGTGTAGTTTATTTTGTTGGACTTTTTAATTAACTCAGTCTACACATGCTGAGTACCTACCACAGCTTTGACAGCACTGTACCCATATGTGCACTACATCGGACACAGTACTTTCTAAAACTGAGTCTGGAGAATCTTTCTGCCATTGACCAAAGCCCCATGCCAGAAAAACGCTGCCGCTCTCTGTACAGATATGCCAACTAATAAAAGGTGAGTAACAATGCAGTCTTGTTCAAAATGTCTTTTTTTTTTTTTTTTTACTCACTGTCAGTTTAGTTAGGTCAGCATGAAATCGTGGTGGCACACAGAGAATCATTTTTCACACCCTTCTTGTTTTCTAGGGCAGCTCTGCCAGACTCTCAACATGGGAGAATTGCCCTGACAGGCTGTTGGCCTGGATGTTTTGGTTTTCCTATACAAGCAACAATCTATCCAACTGATGTTTTATCTGAGACATAAATGTGACTAAAATACCACCTCCAGGTCTGTAACGTCTTCATAGCATGTGTACTTTTGCTGTACTTGGAATAGGAGTAAGCATTTTATAATAAAAAGTGATTGAAAATCATATGCTGTTACTCCCTTTTCATATAAAGAAATCAAAGCTTATAAAGATTTAAAACAAAAAACAAAACAAAAACCTCCATAAGAGCCACTAAGAAACTCAGTTGTGACACTAAATCTAGAATTTCCATCCCACTCTCTCCTACTTCAACTTCCAGAGCTGTGGGACCACAACTATCTTTAGCAGTCGAGAGAAAATCTCCGGGTCGGGGTGGAAACATGTCCTACTATCCAGAACATTCATCTTGCATTGCTTCCTTTGAACGGAATTCCTCTCAAGTCCGGGCCAATGGTCTGGTAGTCTCAGGTCATTTGGCGTCTTTCTTCTACACTTCATTACCTAAAATTTCATCTCACAGGATTTTTGAAGTTCAAATGAAATAATGGGTAAATACTTATCTATCATCTATCTATACTCTGTAACAATGTAGGTAATCATTTCTTTAACAAATATTTACAAAATACTATTTTCTTCAAATGGTGCTGGGCACTGGGGATAAAAAGTGAACTTGAAGGACAAAAAACAAAGAGCCTGAGTCAGGAAAGTACTTGACTGCTTCTAGAAACTAGAGGAAGGCCAGTGTTATATTTCTGAACCACTGTGTGCACATATATGTGTGTGCGTGTGTGTGCAGAGACAAAGGCAAATCCTGATAGCTTTATAAATTCATTTTTGTAATTTAGCTGAAAGCTGTCCAAACAGGTCTGCTCAGCAGAACAAGCTGATTACAACTGCTGACGCCTCTTTTTCTTAAAATGTCATTATTGTTGGACCAAGTTGCCATCATGCCATAGACAAATAGATGGTCCTTGCCTTCCTATTATAAATACAAAGAGCAGGAGTCAGTAAACTATAACCAATGGAACAAACCTGGCCTGCTGCCTGTTTTTTATGACCAGTGAACTAAGAATTTTTACATTTTTAACTTACATTTTAAAATCAATATAAGAATAACATTCTGCGACACATGAAAGTTACATGAAATTCAAATTTCAGTGGACATAAATAACATTTTATTGGAGCACAGCCATGTGCATGCACTTGGGTATTATCCGTAGTTGCTTTCACAGAACAGCAAAGGTGAGAAGTTAGAGACTACATGGCTTGCAAGCCAAAAAAAAAAAAATTAAGATTTTTATTTATTTATTTGAAAGAGAGAGAGGGAAAGCACAGGCAGGGGGAGCAGCAGGTAGAGGGAGAGGGAGAAGCAGGCTTCCCACTGAGCAGAGAGCCTGAGGCCACTGGCTCAATTCCAGGACCCTGGGATCAAGACCTGAGCCTAAAGCAGACACTTAACTGACTGAGCCACCCAGGCACCCCTGCAGGCCAAAATTTCTAAGACAAAATTTGCTGACCCTTGGTGTAAAGCATTACAGAAATGGGTCTGTATTTACTGAAATGCTGGCTAGTGTGAGTATAATCCAAATATGTACACCCCTCAGTGAGATCAGCACAGAGAAGGGCACACTCTGCAACACCTCTGCTTGTTGAACCCTATTTTATATTTGAAGTCCTGGTGTCAGTGAAGTGTGTACACCCCCTTTGCACAACAGTGTATGTCGGGGGGCATGTGTGTATGACGGACAAAGAAAGTATGTACCTGTACAGAATTATGAGATGAAGTTGGAGATGTTAAGCAGGGTCAAATCAAAGACGCTTGTTTGGAGATTTTATTTACTCTAAGTGCTTTGGGAAGTTAATTGAAGTCTCCATGCAAGAAAAAGGACTGATCTGACTTTCCTTTTTTAAATAGTCACTCTGGCTGTGGCATGCTTAGCAGGTTGTAGAGAGGAAGGGTGGAAGCAGTCAGAACAGCATCACCTTGGTCCAGCTTGAACTACAGAGAAGTAGGTGGACCAGAGACTTATTTTGGAGACAAATGAACAGAAATTGCTGATGAATGAGATGTGAGGGCAAAAGAAAGGCAAGAAATACCACACTGAAATAAGTTCTACCAGGGAGGAATAGAGTTCTTAAACATTTAATCCAGGGGCCAATTATTAGATTGTTGAGCAGATGCTTACTCCTAAAATGAAATTTCACAAATACCAGCAAAACAACCCTGGTCAAAAATACTAATCATTATTAGTAACCCTTGTTTTTAAATGATTATAATTAAGTTATCCTCCTCTAAATTGGTACTAGACTTACAGACGTAATCTTTTTTTAGAATCCATTAAGAAACTTTACACATAGCAGAATGCCTCCTGTGTGTCCCTGTTTTATTCTTTAGCAATCAACGGGCTCATGTGACTCCAACATAACTTTGAAAACACACCGCAGGGTGTGCTGCAAAAAAAAAAAAAAAAAAAAAAAAAAAAAGGCTAAATGCTTAACGTCCTTAATCATGAGTGAAGTTGGTACAGAGTGACTTTAAAAAATATATTACACTCTTCTGTTGTCTGCTTCCAATTCCCCTTTTTAAAAGATAAATGTGTGATCTCAGAAACCTTTTAGGCCCCTACACAAATGAGTTTAAAAGCAGAAAAAGAAAAGACTTCTAGGAAATGGAAGTTCATAGTGCAGGTACCAGAAGAATCTAGCTCACTTTTCCCCCACCAACAGCAGAGTCCATTAAACCTTATTCCAGTTTTTATATGTTAAATAGAGCTGGGCAGATCTGTGGAGATTTAATCAGCTCCCCCAATCCCCCATGCCATCAGAACAAGGGATTCTGAGTTTAAAATGACCCAGAAATGGTTTTAAAAGAATATTTATTGGGTTGCAATTCCTCCAGTCTCATCCCCCACCACCTCCCTTTACACAACTGTGTTCTCCCTCCAGTGCAACTCTCTAAGCACCCAGACCTAATATTTGAGGAGTATCAGCTGCTTGCTGTCACCTTCTGCTCTTGGTCCTACAGTTTTCTCAGGACTTGATTACTCACAGTAAGAAATTATTAGACTGCCTGGGTCCTTGTGCCAAATTTCCAAAAGCAAAATATGGACTTAACATAAAAGGAGGGGTGGGGAACACAGACTTTCTGTTGCTTATTTATACATTTATTTACAGAGATTTCTAATGGATTCCAAAGCCCGAGTGCATAATTGCTTAACAAAGGTATTCTAACTCATTTAGAACAAAAGAAAAGCATTATATGTAATACTCAACCTTTAAAAGTCACTCTGCCTTGAGATCATCCTCAGTATTTAGTGAGGGATGGAGTAAAGTTTAGCTCTGCATCCCCTACAAACCCACACTATTTAGAATTCCATGTTATTACTAATATCCATAGTTTATATTATTGGAATAGAATCATATCTGTAAGTGTAAACTGGGCAAATTCATATCTCTTTTTCTGGTAAGCACAGACCTGTTTCTACATGGCCCATTAACAATTTTCTGGCCTTGGTCAACTGTGGATGGCTACAATTGTTGTTTCAATACAACAGAAACTAAGGCTAATTCCCTCCAATTGCCTTGACTGTTTCACACATAAAATTGGCATATAATATTATTAAGTTAATCACTTAGTTTTAAATAAGGCCAGTTTCAAAAATCATGTAAAAGAAGTCATTCAAAAAAGTTCCTAGTTTGTGTTACATAATACTTTGACACAGTTTCTGCCACAACTGCAATGATATCACCTCTTCTGAAAATGGAAAAAATTTTCATTTTTGTGAGAATAGGTAAGTAGGTGGATAAAAACTCTATTAAATATAAGGTCTAATATAATCTTAAAACTCCTCTACAATACTGTCCTTCAAGACTTATCAATTCTAACCAAAGTTATCTTGAGTCCACAATGAAAAGGTCAGTGAGAATAAAAAGTAACCCAGATCAATATTTCAGTTTCATGGACAAAAATAACTATTAAGATATAGGTCTCTATTTTCTTTCCCAAGATGGTTTAAATATAATCTGGGTTCTCACCTGTCTTTACGCTGTCATTCAGTAATTTGGTGGTCTTTTTACAGCTCCCAGACCCATGAAAATCTCCAACACCCCCAACACCTCCAGCACCATCACTGGCTTCATCCTCCTGGGCTTCCCTTGCCCCAGGGAAGGGCAGATCCTCCTCTTTCTGCTGTTCTCGGTTCTCTACCTCCTGACCCTCATGAGCAATGGGTCTATCATCTGTGCTGTGTACTGGGATCAGAGACTCCACACTCCCATGTACATCTTGCTCGCCAACTTCTCCTTCCTAGAGATCTGGTATGTCACCTCCACTGTCCCCAACATGTTGGCCAACTTCCTCTCTGACACCAAGGTCATCTCCTTCTCTGGGTGCTTTCTCCAGTTCTACACTTTCTTCTCCTTGGGCTTTACAGAGTGCTTCTCCTTGGCTGTTATGGCATTTGATCGGTACCTTGCCATCTGCCAGCCTCTACGTTATCCATCCATTATGACAGGACGTCTCTGCACCAATCTTGTGGTCAGTTGCTGGATACTTGGTTTCTTCTGGTTCTTGATTCCCATCATCATCATCTCCCAAATGTCCTTCTGTGGATCCAGGATCATTGACCACTTCCTGTGTGATCTGGGTCCTCTTCTAGCACTCACTTGCAAAAAAGCTCCTGTGGTAGAACATGTCTTCTCCACCTTCAGTCTTCTGCCCCTCATCACTCTCTTTCTCTTCATCATGGGGTCCTATGCTCTGGTCCTAAGAGCAGTGCTCAAAGTCCCTTCAGCAGCTGGGAAAAGAAAGGCTTTCTCCACCTGTGGGTCTCATCTGGCCGTGGTTTCACTGTTCTACGGCTCAGTACTTGTTATGTATGGGAGCCCAACATCTAAGCATGAAGGTGGAGCACAAAAGATTGTGACTCTGTTCTATTCTGTTGTGACCCCACTCCTTAATCCTGTGATATACAGTCTTAGAAACAAAGATATGAAAAATGCACTGCAGAAACTTCTGGGAATGTAAATGGTGTTCATCAAAAAGGCTCTTGGGAAATTAGAGCCCAATATTATATTTAACTTATTTACAAAAATTGTATTTAACTTGTTTTCAGGTTAAAAAAACTAGTTTGTTTTTAAAATTTTGAATATAGTTGACACACAACATTACACTAGTTTCAGGTATACAACTCAGCAATTTGACAAGCTTATACATTATACTATGTTCACCACAAGTATAGCTATCATCTGTCTCATTACATTGCTATTACATTATCACTGATTGTATTCCTTATGCTCTGGCTTTTTATTCATGTGATTTACTCATTGCATAATTGGAGGCCTGTACCTCCCTCTCCTCTTCACCCATTTTGCCCAACTCCCACTCCACTCCCCACTGGTGACCATTTGTTTATTCTCTATATTTATAGGTCTGGTTCTGCTTTTTGTTTATTCATTTTTTTAAAATACCACTTACAAGTGGAATCATATGGCATTGTGTCTTTCTCTAACATATTTCACTTAGTGAAATACCCTCTAGGGTCCATCCCAGTTGTCTCAATGGCAAGATCGCACCCTTTTCTGTGGCTGTGTAGTATTCCATTGTGTGTATTTTCCCTATCCATTTGTCTCTTGTTCCATGTCTAAGCTGTCGTAAATAATGCTGCAATAAACATAGGGATGTGTATATCTTTTCGAGTTAGTGTTTTTGTTTCCCCTCGTTAAATATCCAGTAGTGGAATTACTAGATCATATGGTATTTCTATTTTTAATTTTTTGAGGAACCTCCATACTGTTTTCCACAGTGGCTGCACAAGTTTGCATTCCCAACAATAGTACACAAGGGTTCCATTTTCTTCACATCCTTGCCAACACTTGTTTCTTGTGTCTTTTATTTTAGCCATTCTGACAGATGTGAGGTGATATCTCATTGTGATTTTGATTTGCATTGTCCCTGATGATCAGAGATGTTGAACATCAAAAAAAAAAAAACTAACTAATTTTTTTCCCAAAAATTATTCATTGTACTGCTGACCAAAAACCTTAAGCACCTATAGGCATGGATCTGTTGTTTATTTCTTCCCCTGGTACTTGATCATTTGTCCTGTTTCTTAGCATGCATTTTTTTTTTTTAACTTTCTTGTAGCGGTAGAGAAAATGGAGGCTGATAATTTTGATTTCATGTAAAGATTTCAATTTAAGTATAAAAATAGCCTAGGCCAGTCTTGCCTTTATTCCTGGAATGTGACTCATACTCCAGGAAAGTCTTCTGAGTCTCATCTATTAGCCTGGACTGTTTTCAGGGCCCCTCCACTTCAGCATACCCTGGCTTTCTATTTCTGTGCTCCTTGAACCCCATGCTCCTGAAACCTCTGCTCAGCTCTTTAGACTTCCAGTTTTGCTTTCTGCTAGATTTCTTGAAATCTCATCTTGCACATTAATGGATTAGAAATCAATAAATGCCTTGAAGGGATACCACATCATATTTTAGCCTCATTTCTCTGTGGTTCTCCTCTCTCCAGGACTTGTTTCTCAAACTCTACCTTCTCTAGTGGCCACAAACACTGAACCCTTTATATTCTCAAATCAGTGAAATTCCTGCTTTCTGCTGAGACTTTATTCTTCCTTTCTGCCATTCTTTCCCACATGCCTCCATATCCTCATACTGCCCCCACCCAGGGAACTGTCAAACGTCCTCAGGAAAAAATCACTCAAGGTGAATATAAAACTCATTTCCTTGTCCTTCCCTTCTTGGAATTGTAACCACTGAAGTCTTGCCTGTGTTGACTGTTTTCCAGTGCCTTCAAAGGATTGTGTTAGGTATTCTGTCCAGATTTTGTGGTTATTTTTGGTGGAAAGATTAGTTTAAGACAAGCTGCTTAGTCATGACAAAATCAGAAATTCTTTTCTATTGCTTTCATTGCATCTAAATTGCACATGGGCTCGCTTCCTTCACTTTCCAAAGATGATCTTGTAGAAAAACCAAGCAAAAATACAGAGACAAATCAGAAACAAGTGGGTATAGGGACTGGCATAAACACAAGTTTGGGATACAGACCTGCTTTTCTTTTTATTGCAAGCAGCTCCAGATTCCCAAGGAGAAGTGGTGGCAGGGGAGTCCTGCTTACAGTAAAAGAAGAGCTAACACCAGAACTGCAGAGAACAGATTTAGGCTTTTTTTTTTCCTTTCTTTCTTTTTTGTTACCAACTAATCCTGTATTTCTTTCTTTAGGACTTTTCAATTATTTTCCCATAATAATTTAGGAAGTCTCAATCATCTGCCAATTAAACAGTGTTTGTTTCCTTAATATACATAAAACTCTATGAACAGTAAGAGAACAGAACAATATCCCAATAAGACAATAAGCAAAAGGATATAGACAACATGCAGAAAAGATTCTTAAACATAAGGAAAGAGCAGGAATTCATTTGTAAAAAGATAAAGTAGAATAACCCTATGATGGTATCTCATTTTTAACCCATGTGAATAACAAAGATTAAGTAGTTTGATAACCACTGTGTGGTTGAGGACAGTGAAATGGCTTCTCTCATGCTTGCCTGGGGGAGAATAAATTTTATGAGCTCTATACAGGACAATCAGGCAACTTTGATCAAAATTTAGAAGACATACACCCTGTAGCCCAGCAATCCAGCTTCTAAGGTACTCAGTCCAGATATTCTTACACACATGGGAAATGGTGAAAGTATAAGAATATTCATTGCATATTGCTGTAATAGCAAAACGTTGAGAAAAATGTCAGTTCCTATGAATAGAAGACTAGTTAAATAAACTATGGTTCAGTCATGCAATGGAATACTGTCTTCAATCTTACAGAATGTGAAGCAGTTCTACATGTAACGTTGTATAGTATCTCCAAGATATATTATATTTTGGGACTTATTATTATTTTTGAAGTATAGTTGACATCCAAGATATACTGTTGAGTGAAGAAAGCAAGGCGAGTAGCTGAGTGTAACTACCTTTCATGTAAGTGTATAGACTATCTCCTGAAAGAGATCCAGAAACTGATAAGAGGAGTGTCTTCAGGTGAGGAGAATTTGGTGCCTGAGGAACAAGACTGTAAAGGAGGTGTTTGTTTCAAACCCCCTTTTGAACTAAACTTTTGTGTATATGCCTGTATTAGTTATTTAAAAAAATTTTAAAAATTATTTAAATTTATTAAATATAAAATTTACTAAAAATTTAATTCATTTAAAGTAAATAATGTATTTTAATTTTTAAAAACTAAATAATAATACAGTTGTTTTTAAGTAAAGAATAACTTTCCAGAGGAATTTTTAAATAATTAGATATAGAAAATCATTCCCCCAATGCCCCCCCCCCCAACAACTCTAGGAGTCCTTAGGAGCCTATCCATTTATTAAAAAGTTGAAGTAGGGTCCAAAGAACATCTTAACATTTTTTGCTTAGACTTTTTGGCACTGTAGAGAAAATATGAGACATGTCTTTTTTCCTCTTAGAGCTTCTACAAATATCCTGTGACAAACTGTAACTACTGTATCACATTTATATTTAGACATCCTCCCTCTCGTTGTTCAACTATATACTCTTGTTGTTGAACATCTACAATACCAGACATTGAACCAGGAAATAAATTTGATACATAAGTACATAAGAGACATTTTCTTCCCTCATAGGGCTCGCAGTCTCATAGTAGAGATGCATAATAAAATTGCTCAAGTGTTTTCTTTTTTTTTTTTTTTTAAAGATTTTATTTATTTACTCGACAGAGATAGAGACAGCCAGCAAGAGAGGGAACACAAGCAGGGGGAGTGGGAGAGGAAGAAGCAGGCTCCCAGCAGAGGAGCCTGATGTGGGGCTCGATCCCAGAACGCCGGGATCACGCCCTGAGCCGAAGGCAGACGCCTAACCGCTGTGCCACCCAGGCGCCCCGCAAGTGTTTTCTTTTTATTAAATGGTACAAGTGCAATAATAGGGGAAAGACTAAGTACTATGGAAGATCATGAGAAGTAGCATGTGCGCAAGCATGGATTTGTGTCACGTGAAAGAAGATTTAAGCATAGGGGCGCCTGGGTGGCACAGCGGTTAAGCGTCTGCCTTTGGCTCAGGGCGTGATCCTGGCGTTATGGGATCGAGCCCCACATCAGGCTCCTCTGCTATGAGCCTGCTTCTTCCTCTCCCACTCCTCCTGCTTGAGTTCCCTCTCTCGCTGGCTGTCTCTATCTCTGTCAAATAAATAAATAAAATCTTTAAAAAAAAAAGAAGAAGATTTAAGCATAGCTAATCATAGGGCATTTTCTTTTTGCAAGTATACCTCAGGTTACAAAACAAAAGTGCTTCTAATAAAAGGCATCTATATGGGTAAGGAAGAAGATAAACTGTCACTATTTGCAGATGACATAATATTCATTGAAAACCCTAAAGACTCCACCAAAAAATTATTAGAATAAATGAATTCAGTAAATTTTCAGGACACAAAACTAATACTGAGGAATCAGTCGTGTTTCTATATACTAATAATGAAGTAATAGAAAGAGAAATTAAGGAAACAATCTCAATTACAGTTACACCAAAAAGAACAAAATACCTAGAAATAAGCATCACTCAGGAGGCAAAAGACCTGTAGTCTGAAAATTATAAAACATTCATGAAAGAAATTGAAGATGACACAAATAAATGGAAAGGTAGAGACACCTGGGTGGCTCAGTTGGTTAAGCATCTGCCTTCAGCTCAGGTCATGATCCCAGGGTGCTGGGATCAAGTCCCACGTCAAGCTCCCTGCTCAATGGGGAGCCTGCTTCTCCCTCAGTCTGCTGCTCCCCGCTGCTTGTGCTCTCTTTCCCTCTGACAAATAAAGAAAAATAAAATCTCAAAATAAATAAATGGAAAGATATTCCATGCTCACGTTTGGAAGAATTAATACTGTTAAAATGTCCATACTACCCAAAGCAATCTATAGATTCAATCCCTATCAAAATACCAACGCCATTTTTCACAGAACTAGAACAAATAATCCTGAAGTTTGTATGGAACCACAAAAGGCTCCAAATAGCCAAAGCAATCCTAAGAAAGAAGAACAAGGCAGGAGGTATCACAATTCCTGATTTCAAGATATACCACAAAGCTGTAGTGATCAAAGCAGTATAGCACTGGCACAGGGGTGCCTGGGTGCTCAGTAGGTTAAGTGTTTAACTCTTTTTTTTTTTGTTGTTAAGATTTTATTTGTTTATTTGAAAGAGAGAGACAGAGAGAGAGGGAACACAAGCAAGGGGAGTGTGAGAGGGAGAAGCAGGCTTCCTGCCAAGTGGGGAGCCCAATGTGGGGCTTGATCCCAGAACTCTGGGATCATGACCTGAGCCGAAGGCAGACACTTAATGGCTGAGCCCCCAGATGCTCCGAGTGTTCAACTCTTGATTTCAGCTCAGATCATGATCTCAGGGTCATGAGATGGAGTCCTGCATCAGACTCCAAAAAGAATGCTAGGCATGCAGCCTGCTCAAAAATTTTTTCTCTCCCTCTCCCCCTTGCTCACTCTCTCTGGAAAACAAAAACAAAAACAAAAACAAAAACCCAAAAAAAACAGCATAGTACTGGCACAAAAATAGACACATAGATCAATAGAACAGAGAGCCCAAAAATAAACCCATGCTTATATGTCAATTAGTCTATGACAAAGAAGACAAAATTTTACAATGGGGAAAAGACAGGCTCTTCAATAAATGGTGCTGGTAAACTTGGACAGCTACACACAAAAGAATGAAACTGGACCACTTTCTAACACCATACACAAAAAGTAAACTCAAAATGGGTTAAAGACCTAAATATGAGACCTGAAGCCATAAAAATCCTAAAGGAAAACATATGCAGTAATTTCCTTGACATCAGCCATAGAAAAATTTTTCTAGATATGTCTCCTAAGGCAAGGGAAGCAAAAGCAAAATCAAACTACTGGAACTACACAAAATAAAAAGCTTTTGCACAGTGAAGGAAACCATCAATAAGACAAAAAGGCAACCTACTGAATGGAAGAAGGTATCTGTCATTTGCAAATAATGTGTCACATAAGGGGTTAATATCTAAAATATACAGAGACCTTACACAACTCAATACCAGAAAATAATAATAGCAATTAAAAATGGGCAGAGGACCTAAATAGACATTTTTCCAAAGACATACAGATGGCCAACAGACACATGAAAAGATGCTTGTCATCACTAATCATCAGGGACATACAAATTAAAACCAAAATGAGATATCACCTTAGATCTGTCAGAATGGTTAAAATAAATAAATAAATAAATAAATAAATAAATAAATAAATAAATAAGAAATAACAAGGATTGGCGAGGATGTGGAGAAAAAGTAACCCTGTGTACTGTTGGTGGCAATGTAAATTGGCATGACCAATGTGGAAAACAGTATGAGGGTTCCTCAAAAAATTAATAATAGAAATACCATAGAATCCAATAATTCCAGTAGTGGGTATTTACCAAAAAATACAATAAAAAATACTAATTCAATAGATATATGCACCCCCAATGTTAATTGCAGCATTATTTACGATAGCCAAGATATGGACACAACTTAAGTGTTCATCAATAAATGAATGGATCAAGAAGATGTGGTATATACAATGGAATATTAGACAGCCACAAAAAAGGATGAGATCTTGCCATTTGTGACGATTGATGGACCTAAAGTGTATTATGCCATGTAAAATGAGCCAGAGAAAAGCAAATACCATATGATTTCACTTATGTGTGGAATCCAAAAAAATGAAACAAATGAATAAACAAAAAAGCAGAATCAGACCTATAAATACAGAGAAATGATGATTACCAGAAGGGAGAGGAGTGATGGGATGGGCAAAATGAGTGAAAGGCAGTGGGAGGTACAGGCTTCCAGTTATGGAACGAGTAAGTCACGGGAATAAAAGACCTTTATATTATTGTTGAATCACTACGTTGTACCTGCAACTAATGTAACATTGGAGGTCAACTACACTTGAAGTTAAAAAAGGAGGGCACGTATTGCATGGTGCACTGGGTGTTATACGCAAGTAATGAATCATCGAACTTTACATCAAAAACTAGGGATGTACTGTATGGTGACTAACATAATATAATAAAAATTATTATTAAAAAATAAAATAATTAAATTTTTTTTTGGAAAATAATATGTGCTTCTAGGCACTCCTCTATAAGCCACTATATAACGACTCCTAGAGAGTAATGAGCTCCCCCCATAAAAATGACTATAAAATATGATGTAAATTGAAGTCCAAACTGAATTATTATTTTAAAATTTTTAGTAGGGTGGCACCTGGGTGGCTCAGTCAGGTAAGCCACTAACTCTTGATTTCAGCTCAGGTCATGATCTCAGGGTCATGGGATTGAGCCCCAGCTCAGGCTCTGGGTGTTGGGACCTGCTTGGGATTCTCTCTCTCCCTCTCCTTCTACCCCTCCCTCCCAGCTCACACACACATGTGTGCATGCCCTCTCTCCCTCTCTCTCAACTAATTAAGATAAAATAAAATTTTTAGTAAACACAAGTTTTCATAATAGAAAGCTGGTTACTTCAATCTACCATCCCGATAAGAATAAAGAAAAATACTGAATTTTTTTAAGTAATCTCTATGCCCAACATGGGGCTTGAACTCACCACTCTGAGATCAAGAGTCACATACTCCACCCACTGAGCCAGTCAGGCACCCCGAAAAATACTGAATTAAAAAAGCAAAACTTGGGGTACCAGGGTGCCTCAATTGTAAGCATCTGCTTTTGGCTTAAGTCATGATCCCGTCGTGGGATAGAGCCCCACATCGGGCTCCCTGCTCAGTGGGAAACTTGCTTCTCCCTCTCCTTCTGCCTGCCACTCCCCCTGCTTGTTCTCTATCTTTCTCTCTCTCTCATCAAATAAATAAATAAAATATTTATCAACAAACAAACCAAACCAAAACTTAAAAATATTGACAATCTGGAGAGACAACATGAAACTCCTAAGTCAATTTTTTTGGAAGTCTGAATGGCAAGCACTAAAGTCATTCATGTTCACAGTGCACTTGCCTATAGTTTAAATCCGTATGCATCATGGCAATGCCTGGCTGAAGAGATGGAGAGATGGGAACCCAGGGCTCACATCAAGTTGAAGGAACTTCATAGGGGAACCCTTAGTGGTCTTCATCCTCAAAGAAGTATGAACCAGAACTAAACCTGACCACCATTCAGAGGAAAACCAAAAATTAGCCATCCCTGGAAGTTCGTGACCATGGTTCAACTGTTGCTTGAATTTACACATACCATTTTCTCCAACTGCCCCAATATATTGTCGGGGTCTGTGGGAGAGTGGAATGGGAAGTTATTGCTTAATGGGTACAGAGCTTCAGTTTGGGATGATGAAAAGGTTCTGGAGATGAATGTTGGTGATGGTTCCATTATAATGTGAATGAACTTAATGTTTCAGGACTGTATACTTTAAAATGGTTAAAATGGTCATTTTTATGTTATGTGTATTTAACCACAACACAAAATATTGTAAAACCAAGAAAAAGAGGTAATAGAGGAAAAAAACCTAAAAGTACTCAAATAATACAAAAGAAAGCAAGAAAGAAGAAACAAAGAACAGATAGGACAGACAGAAAACAAATATTCTACCAGTAATTAAGGATTAGAAGCAAAAATTTACAGATGTCACATGTGTGAAGAAAACACACTCCCAGGATACAATGTATGTTGTAAACATTTTCTATATTTCACAGTGAAAAAGATTTCTCCCAAAACAAAAAATTCTCTCCAAATCACACAGACACCTCACCATTGCCTTTGAGACATTATTCCCGCCCTCACGCTGGGGGCCAATTTAACCCAAACTGTATGAAAACTATGGATAAAGAAAGGATGTCACACCAAGCAGTCTTGGGGGAGTCATAAGCCATCCCAAGGGGAGACTGAAGACTTCACAATAGTCTAAGATGAAACTTTAATTGCACCCTCGAGTCTCAACAATACACTCTTCACCTTTATTCATCAGTATCCCCATCTTGAAATCTCCTCATGAGGTTCAGATCTACAGCAAAAGTAACGAATATATAAGTCACCTGTTAAATTTGCTCTGCTGAGTGAGACAAATAAAAGATCTGGGTGTCTGGGGGTGATTGAGGTCTCTTAGACAGCTCTTCATGAAAATATCAATATGTCAATTGAGGCCCACACCTCAAGGATGGATTATAGGGCTGTGCTTCTTTTCACTGTTGCCCAACATAAGTACCCTATTGCTATAACTGTTTCTTTTGAACACTTCAGGAAGGGAAGAAAGGGAGTTGCAACCGTTACATTTGTATATCCCAGGGTTCTCAGGGTCAGGCCGCTGCATTTTTAGTGCACATAAAGGGAAGAGAGGAATCAATGAGAAGATACAGACTCAGTGTTTATTCCCAGCTTTCTCCACATGTAGCCCTATCATGAAGGGTAAGTAACTTTTCTGTCTAGGCATCACTGCATTTTTTCTAAGACAGCTACAAGAGGATGCTAGCTCCAGTAAAATCTCATTTTAATATTAATACATTTTTGCAAACTTGTGTGGATTTTATGTCTCTGGATATGTGATTTTATCCACAGTATCTCCAGTAACTTAATAATAAGTTGTGTTACATGAACTGTTGACTCCAGGGCCCAAGACTCAGATCACCTGCAGCTTAACAATCCCTAAAAATGTCTTGCCTAATGATTCACAAAGGAATGCCTCATTATTCAGAAATTTGATAAGTTACATAATTTGGTATTAGAAGGCTGTTCAGTGTTGTGTTCAATAACTTATTTTCTACATACAACACCCCAAATTAAATATAACTTATCCCCCTTAACTCTTATGTACATCACAGGTAATGTAGTGCCCTTCCTTTAACCATTTATTTTCTATATCTTGAGTTATTAACACTACCATGTTTTAATGTCTTTTTCCTTTATATCAGACAAAGCTCTATGTTAAGAGCCAGAATATATAAGAAAGACAGTAAAATAAATCTGAGCTAAAAGAGAGCTACCCAGAGCTCTGCTGTGTGATACACTGAAACTTAATGACTTTTTAATGTTTCTTAGGTTCATTTAATATAGTTTTTCATTTAGGTTTATAAATGTATGCTGAAAATTTTATCCTAGCTACTTTGTAATCATATTTGTTGGTAGTGTTAACAACAGCTATGAATTTTCTCATGTCTAATTATTCCAGGAATTGTACCAGGTATATGTATTCAACAGTATTTGCCCAAGAGCTCAGAAAAATAGGTGTTAACTTGCTCAAGAGCACAGAGTATGTCATATGGTAATTGATCCTAAATCAGTGTGATGTTATCATTTATTTTCCTTTAAGTACAATGATAGAAGAGGACCACTGAGTTATATAGTACTAGATTGAGTCAATCAGTTGTGAACCTGATCCAGCTATAGTATGTCACCACGTAGCTATTGCCAGAGTGGGTGATCTCCTCCTTCCTCACCAAACCAGGTGCTTTTCTCCTAAAACCACACTCTCAGTCCTTCGTAATAAAGCCCATTTTTCTTTCTAGATTATATGTATAGCAGCTCCACTCCATTGCTGGACCATCCAAACAAAGAAAGCATCTACGTTGATCTCCTAAGTGCCCAGGATGGGTTTGAAAATCATTTGGTAGGGAAAATCAACAGGATATGGTGACTGCCTGCCTATGGGAGGTGACAGAATTAGAAAATGTCTTGAATGATCAAGTTTCTGGCTTTGGCAAATGTCAAGAGTGGAGCCACGCACCAAGAAACATACAAAAGGGAGAGGGAGCTCTTATAAAGGAAAAGATGGCATAAGAAGTATTGAGCAGAATGGTGATTATAGATTTGAAAATATAAAAGAGCAAATGACTAAGGAGGCTTATATTTAGAATGGGCACTGACATGACAGGGATATGAGGCAAGAAGGGATTAGTAGGCCACAGGTTTAAGATTTTTTTTTTAATTTATATATTTGACAGAGATAGACAGCCAGCAAGAGAGGGAACACAAGCAGGGGGAGTGGGAGAGGAAGAAGCAAGCTCCCAGCAGAGGAGCCCGATGTGGGACTCGATCCCAGAACGCTGGGATCACGCCCTGAGCCGAAGGCAGACGCCTAACGACTGCGCTACCCAGGCGCCCCAGGCCACAGGTTTAAATGTGACCTTGCTACACGTTTGGTCAGAGTCACTAAGACTGTCTGATGATGCTCAGAGTGGGTACTCCATGATAGTTCATGAACTCAGTAGATTAGCTTTTTGGTGATAAGATGGCAAGTCTGAAATTTATTCAACCACTAATTCATTCAATAAATGCCTACTATGCACTATAAACTCAGTCAACTGAGAATATAAAGATAAATTAATGTCATTCATTAATTATAGAAGTTTTCAATCTAGGGGGAAACAAATACATGATTTCATCATTATGGCACATGATCTAGTGGAGACATATATAACATGCTATAGAAATATTAAACAGGAATTCATCTTATAAAAAATTTTTAAAATAAAGCTAAAAAATGGATAAAGATGATACGGTATACACACACGATGGAATACTACTCAGCCATCAAAAAGAATGAAATCTAGGGGCTCCTGGGTGGCTCAGTCGGTTAAGTGTATACCTTGGCTCGAACCATGATTTCAAGGTCCTGTGATCGAGCCCTGTCTTGGGCTCCCAGCTCAGCGGGGAGTCTGCTACTCTCTCTGAGGGAATGTTCTCTCTCTATCAAAATAACATACTTTTTAAAATGAAAAAAAAAAAAGAATGAAATCTTGCCACTTGCAATAATGTGGATGAAGTTAGAGTGTGTCATGTTAAGCATAATAAGTCAGAGAAAGACAAAATACCATATGATTTCACTCGCATGTGGAATTTAAGAAAACAAAACAAACAAACAAAAAAAAAAAAAACGATGCACATAGGAGAAGAAAGAGAGAGAGAGAGAGAGAGAGAAGCAAACCGTAAGAGATTCTTAATGATAGAGAACAAACTGAGGGGCGCTGGAGGGAGGTGGGTGGGGGATGGGCTAAATGGGTGATGGGCATTCAGGAGAGCATGTGATGAGCACTGGGTTTTTATATGTAAGTGATGAATCACTGAATTCTACTCATGAAACCAATATTATGCTATATGTTAACTAACTACAAGTTAAATTAAAAAAATTTTAAAGAAAAAACAAAGCTAAAAAATGAATTTATCTTATATGTACTAGGGTTTTGACAGAGAAAGACAAATATCATATGATCTCACTTCTTTGCAGAATTTAAAAAAACAAATGCATAAAAAACAAAAAGCAGAATCAAACCTATAAATGCAGGGAACAAACTGATGGTTACTAGAGGGGAGGGGTAGGGCAAATGGGTGAAGGATAGGGTCTTCCAATTATGGAATGAATAAGTCATGGGAATAGAAGTTACAGCATAGGGAATGTAGTCAATGATATTGTAATAGCACTGTATGGTGACAGATGGCAGCTACACTTGTAATGAGCACAGTCTAACGTATAAAGTGGTTGCATCATGTTGTAGATCTGAAACTAATATTACACTGTATGTTAATTAGCTGGAATTAAAATAAGAACTTAAAACATTTTTTTAAAAATTAAAAAAAGAGATAGTGGCAAATTACAAATAGACTCCTGAAGTTCTTGAACCACATTGATCATACTATGATTATATAGACATTTACAAAATATTCTCATATCTAGTATCTCATCTCAGTTTCATATCAGACTTATGGAGAATACAAGGAAAAATTATGTGTCTAATATTTAAAATGTGAAATGAGCCCACCAAGCTCTCACAGCTGTAAGTAAAAACATTTAGGCTAGAACCAAAATTTTCTGTGTCCTAGTTTTCTTTTACCCCACCACCTTCTCTTTAAGTTCAACTCTGCTCCCACCCATAAAAAATGCCCCCTTTTTATCCCAGGTCACTTCTTTTCATATGATGCCTGAATAACCTTCTCCCCCACTTCCCTGCCTCTCCCAGGCCTCTTTCAAAAGCCCCCCCCCCCATGCTTCAATCCAATCCAGCTTTTCCAGATACAGTCATCCATAACTCAGCTTCTAGTGACAAGTATCCCTACAAATATCATTCTTAACCCTCTCTCCAAACCATGATCAATTAATTCCTGATCCTACTGAAATCCCTCCCAAGCTGTTTCACACACCCACTCCTTAACCCAGACTCTAATGCTCTATCATCTACGCAGTGGTTCTCAAACATCGGCATGCAACGGAAACACATGGCAAGTTTGTTAAAACAGATTGCTGGGCCCACACTGAGTTTCTAAGTCAGAAAGGAGCCCAAGAACTTGCATTTTAACAATTTTTCAAGTGTTGCTGGTACAGGGACTACATTCTTGAGAACCTGCTCTGTCCTTACACAGCCTCACTCCTAAACCCGGTAGTGCTCTCTCCTGGAGCTCTTGCTATGATTGAATTCATCTACCTCTCAGATGCTCTGTCCCATCTTCTTTGTTCTCCTTCTCCTGATACCAGGAAAAGAATTCATACTTCCTACCTCTGAGCCCGTTACAGTGCTAAACCTTCATTTTTACTAATATTGCATCATATAAGTCAACAACATTACAAATCTACTTTTATAGAAGACTATTTTCCAAACAAATGTGTTCAAGCTATACTTAAAATTGAAAATGGAAATTCTTTACCTTATGTTGATCAAAAATTAAGTAAAGTATGCATAGACAAACAATTTTTAAAATTTAAGTGCTTATAACTTTGGCACCAAGATAAAACAGGTATATTTTGGAAAGATAGCTCACCCTCCCGGCCCCAAACCCACCCAGCCCCCGCCCCGTGTCTCTCCCTCCCTCTCTCTCTGTCTCTCCATCTCTCTCTCCTCTCCTCTCCCATTAACCTGTCCCACTCACTCCTCTCCTCCACTTCATCCCCCAGGTAGATCGGGTCCTTAGAGGAAGGATTTCTCCATCACTTCTGTTTGGGGTAATATGGTCACATTAAGGACTCACTCTAGTATCTGAGTTCCCACTCTACAACTCACTTAGGGAAGATGGGGTTCAAATGTCTTGGATATTTTGGGGGCCATTAAATCTTCAGTTAGAAGGTAGTCTGAGTCTTGCACTGCGTTTTGATTCTAATATTGTTCAGTAAAGTTTCGTTAGACAAATACCCTTCGGCAAGGGCAACGAAAGCAGAATGTTCTTATTTTTCAGAGTTCTTGATAAGTGACAAGTGGGAAATGGAAAACAAGAAAGTCATCGGCAGGTTCCCTCGTCCTTTAGTTTTACCAAATTCACAAATTAACCTTAAAAATGTAAGTATTTAAAGGAAAAAGAATCCCCTCACTTCTCTGGGCAAGTGGCTTAAATGTCGAACAAGTGGTTGGGGTTATGGAGGAGGATTTGGCTTCCGTATCTGTTCGTACAGAATGGACTATCCACGCTCCTTGTTCCTCCTCATCTCTCCAAATGTTCATTCATTGTATCACTTGAGGTGAATAGAAAGATGAAAGAAGTGGATTTAAGTTCACCATTTGAGCTACTGATAGATGTACTTTGAGGTGGAGGAAGCAGAAATGGATGCCGTGAGATTTCACATAATCTGTGAAATCCATATGCCCCTTTTCCTGATCCTATATTCCACAGGTCACTAAAATTTCACTGCAGCACAAACGTCAAAAGGTCCTGGGCATCATGAAGTCAGATGACCAGGAAGGAGGTAAGAATAATGAGGTCTGGTTCCAAGTCAAAAACCATGAGCTGGAATTATATTTCTTTTCTTGGTGACAAGAACTTCCTGGGTTGTGAGTAAAGTAAATCAATTTGTGTCTCATGTCTCTGCCTACTGTCCTGAAAAGCCAAAAATAGCTCATTTATGTCAAATAAGGTTGGCAACCATGCTACGACACTCACTCACAACATCTAAGTTATTATGAGCTGGAATAAATAGCTTTTTCCAGCCCACAGTATATAACTGGGTATGTGCTATGGAAACACACAGTTCAAGACACTACAGATGGAGGTGGCAATCTTGATTGCTTTTGTAAGTCATAAGTTCCAAAAGGGGAGGAATTTTATCTTTCATGCTTACCATTGTACCCCTGGATGTAGCACACTGCTGGGACTATAACAGTGAATAAACATTTGTTTAATGCCTAAATGAATAAGTAAATGGATAACGTGCTACAATTTAAATTCAACATTCAACTTTTTTTTTTTATTACAAGCCAAATAACTATATTTTCTGACGAAAAATGACAGCATGTGCTCTAGCAAATACAGGTATAGTTATGGGAGGTATATTTGAAATTACAACTCTTCTAGAAATTTTGATATATATGGTCATATTGTAGTCCATTGAACGAACTTACTTGGACAAAATTTAGATTTTCATAAAAGTCATGTTTATTAGAGTCTTTCTCATTATTCTAAAAATATTGTTGATCAATACAAATATGCAAAGTTACCTTGGCAGTAAAACATTTACCTCTCAGTTTGCTCCAGGTTTGATCAAATACTGAGAAGCAGGCCTCATGATCTCTGAAGATTATTTAAATGGCATAAAGACGCAATTTCATATCTTAACAGCCACATTAATAAATAATATGGTCAATTATCCTATATCTGTAGTCATGATATTACTAAATTTAAAATCCTGATGGTGGTTTTACCCAGCCAAGTGTCTTGAATTTTAACCAGGAACCTCTAGGACAAAGAATTCAGCCTGGACATGGGGCACCTGGGTGGCTCAGTCAGTCAGGCGGCCGACCCTCGATTTTGGCTCAGTTCATGATCTCAGGGATTCTCTCTCTCCTTCTGCTCCCACCCCTTGCAAAATTAATTAATTAATTATTAATTAATTAATTAATTAATTATTAATTAATTAATTAATAATTAATTAAGCAAGCAAGCCTGGATCAAGAGCTTCAGAAAGGTTTTAAGCAACATCCAAATTTATACTCATGTCTCAATTCCTAACTCAACCAATATGAGGATGATCTTTCTGGTCTTGGCATATCCTAAGGCGAACCTTCTAATTCATTATTTAATTTAGGTAAAAGCAAGATGATACATGTTGAGTTATGGTGCTTAAGGCTTAATTCCCAGAAGAAGAAAAAAAGGCACATGGTTTCATATACTAGACAAAATTGGCATACCAGCTGCAAGTTACCTCAAAAGCCTAGCCATGATGTAGAATAGTGCAGCTTAGGGGGAAACAAGCCAGGAAAAAATGGTGGCATCCAAAAAAAGGTCATGTATATTGGACACAATAGCTTCCATTTGTTATTTACCCCCCCCCCATCATCACCATAATGGAAGAGGAATGAGACTTATTTGGTAGAGCTTCAGCAAAAGAGAGTCCCAGCAGGATCAATGCATAGAAGTAAAAAGGAGACAGATTTTGCTCAACATAAAGTACTTTGAGAGAACCAGAGCTCCTCAAGAGGGAATGAGCTAAACTGTTTTACAAATCCAGATGCCACCTAGCAGAATGTGACTTAGAGGGGGCTACATAAATGATTTCCCCATCATTTTACAGAATCCTGAGGTTTCTAGAGCATGTTTCTCAGAGCAGAAACGCAAGGGGGCTCAAGACTCTCACCACACAGTTCTACTTCTCTGCTTTTTATTGGCCTTTTGAATGTGAAATTCTAAGAAGATAATTTATTGTTTCAGATTTATTCTCAAATTTTGTTTCAAAGTAAAAGAATGTATCCAAAGTGTATACTTACATGTAGAATATCCAAGAGGCAATGATCTTAATATGAAATTACTGAGACTCAATGTTACAGGAATATTCGAAATGAAGTGAAGTTTGCTCCAAACCAATCTCCAAATAAGCCAGTGTATCTAGGAATTCCTGCCTTTGCACATTTAAGTAACCCCTTAAATTTCTCTGAACTCCAGTTTTCTTATCTGTAAAAGAGAAGGATGAAGAAGCACACCTCCCTATAGCTCAAAGGGTCATTTGGAAGATCAAATGAGACAATGTAAAATAAAAATACTTTGTACAAGTCAATTGTTAACAAAACCTATAAAAGTTCATTATTATTCACTCCTTAGTTGCTTCTGTTTCTCTAACAGCTTTGGAATCCCAGAACACAACAACACAGCATTTTGTGACTGAGTTTGTCCTTCTGGGTTTCCCTGGTCAGGGGGAGATGCAGAACTTTTTCTTCTCATTCATCCTGGTGGTCTATCTCCTCACCCTGCTGGGGAATGGGGTTATTGTCTGTGTAGTGAAATGGGACAAGCGGCTTCACATGCCCATGTACATCTTCTTGGGAAACTTTGCCTTCCTAGAGGATCTGGTACATTTCTTCGACTGTCCCAAACATGCTGGTCAACATCCTCTCTGAGACCAAGACCATCTCCTTCACTGGATGCTTCCTCCAATTCTATTTCTTTTTTTCCCTGGGTACAACAGAATGTTTATTCTTGTCGGTCATGGCTTATGATCGATACCTCGCCATCTGTCGCCCACTACATTACCCCTCCATCATGACTGGGAAGCTCTGTGTGGTCCTGGTCTCTGTTTGCTGGGTGAGTGGATTTCTCTGCTATCCAGTCCCCATTGTCCTCATCTCCCAACTTCCCTTCTGTGGACCCAACATCATGGACCACTTTGTGTTTGACCCAGGCCCATTGTTCGCACTGGCCTGCATCCCTGCTCCTTCCACTGAGCTTATATGCTACACCTTCAACTCCTTGATTATCTTTGGCCCCTTCCTTTCCATTCTGGGATCTTACACTCTGGTACTCAGAGCTGTGCTTCGTGTTCCTTCTGGTGCTGGTCGAACTAAAGCTTTCTCCACATGTGGGTCCCACCTAATGGTGGTGTCTCTATTCTATGGAACCCTTGTGGTGATGTATGTGAGCCCAACATCAGGGACTCCAACAGGAATGCAGAAGATCATCACTTTGGCATACTCAGCAGTGACTCCACTCTTAAATCCCCTTATCTATAGTCTCCAAAACAAAGACATGAAAGATGCCCTAAAGAAAGCCCTAGGATTAAGAACTAACCAAAACTGAGACATTTTTAGAGGGTATTATGCTCAGCAAAATAAGTCAGTCAGAGAAAGACAAATACTCTATGGCTTCACTCATATGTGGCATTTAAGAAACAAAAACAGATGAACATGGGGAAGGGAAGGAAAAATAAAATAAGATAAATCAGAGAAGGAGGCAAACCATAAGAGACCCTTAACTCGAGGAAACAAACTGAGGATTGCTGAAGGGGCAGCGGGTGGGGGGATGGGGTAACTGGGTAATGAGCATCAAGGAAGGAATTTGATGTAATGAGCACTGGCTGGTATATGCAACTGATGAATCACTAAGTTCTGCCCCTGCAACTAATAATATACTTGATGTTAACTCAATTGAATTTAAATAAAACATTTTAAAAAAGAAAGAGAAGGAGAATTTGTCATGTCTGACCTTTATTATTTATAAAAACAATAGAGAATGGCTTCAGTAAGTCATGTTCTGGCTCATACTTAAGTAGAGGAAGATACTTTTTTTCCATACTTCCTTAGCAGTTCAAGTTCAACTCATCAATGAAAAATGCTAAATAAAACATTTTAAACATGCATTACCTTGCTAAGTAATTACATTTTGTTATTATCTCTATGTTGTTTTTGATGTATCTTCCCTGGTTTAATCTTAGCTGGTGGAAAGAATGAAATGCACGTGTACCTGGAGCCTTTCAATAGGAGTGCAATCGTCTAAATTCAGAAAATATTCTTAAAGACAATGGACCAAAGGGGCACCAAAAAATAAACCCACCCAGTAACAGACATTGCCGTTGTTTAAAGCTGTCTTTTACACCAAAAACAGAGTATGCTTCATACTTGCATTATGTAAAGTACAAACTCTCCTGCCATTCAAAGCTCTCATTCACTACACTGCTCCATTCAGTCTTCTAAGCCTGTATTTCACAAAGATCTATCTATACGTTCTTCCATTTGGACATCTTTACTCATAGCGCTTCTCCCAAATAAACTGTGACAATGCCACTTGCAATATGGAATAACAATGTCCTAAACGTATTTTTATGCCTCTCAGAAAGTTATAGGGCAAAGGCTCAGTGAGGAAAATATTAAGAGAAAATTATACCAAGAACAAATTCCAGCTTTCTGCCCAAACCCCATGTTGAAACAGAAAAGCCATTAGCTGAGAGGCCAATCTACTTAAAATGAAAGTATACCCTTTTAGTTATGGCTGTACTGGAAATGAAATTAGATGTGCCAGGAATGTTGGTGCTAGGTGATGAAACACTTTCATACACCATTCCTCAAACCTTTTCACCACCAAAGAGTGTTTGGCACACCGTGGTCAGAGAACATGGGCTTCTGGGGACAATGTTCCTTTTAAAGTCAAAGTTTTATCTTAAAAATAATCAAAAATTATACTTTCTGTTCCACCATACATATTTAGTATAATACAAAATTATCTTGTCTGAGTAAAACTGTCCCTTCAGGAAGACATTTAATTAGGGGCTGTGTGTATCCCATGGCACAGAATCACATACCCTGTTTGAGAAAACGAACTTAAAGAGATTATGGGGTCCCCAGAGAGTCAATGTAGCACATTACCTACTAATCGCTATGGGCCAACTTATCAGAAATATTAATGAAACCCCCAGGCAAGAAGGAAGAAGGTCCCTAGGGAAGGAATGGAACGTTCTAGGATCATACGAAGACATAACTCAGAATTCTCAACAATGGATAACTGACACATAAATTAACACCAGCACACATCTCTGTCACGCTCTGTTGGAAACAGGCCACTAGAACCTTTTGGTGCAAGGGAGGTGAAATAAGCCTGCATGAAGCTCTCACACAGGGCTTCCACATTAAGGGCAGTGAAAGAGAGAATCTGTGGCCTCCCTATGAACTCTCCCCAGGACCTGGGAAAGCTTCACAATATACAGGAAAAGGCATCTCTGATGGGCGTTGCTCTTATGCACCACAGGTGGGCCTATTCACCTACATTTTTTCATTTAATATGCTCAAGAGATTGAGTATCAAGGAATATTGGTTCCTCACAACTCAAAAGACAAAACTTTCAGAGTATTTAGATAACCCTGGAACTCATACTCCCCCAGATAAGTGTACTAAATGGTGCCAAAGTCATCCACAGATCTTCCCCTTCTCAGGAAGTGACTGGAACACCAAGAATGGTATGATTTTCATAGATATTTTGAACAAAACAGTATGGAACTAGTTCCATCCACTGGGACCGAAACCAAGAGAAAATAGGGATTTGTTTTGTTTTGCTTTGGTCTCCTCTCTCAGCTCTCCCCTCTGTCCATTGCATTACTCTTCTCCACCCTCAGGAGAGGTGGCATTAAAAAAATTTTAAGGGTAAAATCAAATCAGTGTATATAATGAGTAAGATTCACATATAATTTAATGGTGAATATATTAGGAATTGCTTCTTTAATCATGTTGAAAATTATTTGTGAAATTCATTTACCATGCTTTCCCTACGGCTAATAGTTGTTCCGTGAGGTCTTTTTCTAAAAGAGTAGTCTATGGCTCAAATACATAGACCTAAGTCTTGCGCATTTTGATTTCGAGTCAAAGTCTGTGAATCTGATTCAAGTTATTGGGCTGTTGTTCCAGGTGGTAAGTGGCTGCTCTCTGCATCATTGCTTTCTTGTCTTGTTGAGAACAGAGGTCTCTTGCTTGGAAAGCACGGAGTTCCCATAGTGAGGAACCATTTGCTTCTCACAAGATGATCTATTCTCTAGAACCCTGATCAAAATGATGATCAATGCAGGGTAGTTTACTTCTTTATAATCATCCTAGTTCAAAAAAGAAAAAAGAATGTATCCCCATCTTTCGATGTCTTTCTCTTGGTTTCTTTTCCACAAGACTACAACCTTCTTTGGCTGAACCAGTCCAATAGGAAGGTCATGTTTGCTTCTAGAGGAATAGGTTCATAGTTCACTTTAGGCATTATTCATTTAGTGAACCTGCAACAGCTGCTTCATTATAAACACTTTTATGTTACTTAATATAACCTCACTGAATAGGAGGATTTTTTTCCATTTGATTATGTTCAGTGAGTACTATGAATATTCTATGTACACCACTTCTATCAACTGTTTTTAAGGAAAATTCTCCTCTTATCAAAGTTAGAAGTTGCTTGTTAAAAAATGTCTGGAGATTACAATATGTTAAAGCTACCATTGTGCTCTTTTCTCTGAGTTGTAGTTGATTCTTAAAAAGACATCATCTTTGGTGATGGTGTTGTAAAGGGAATAAGGGCAAGTCTTGTTTTCTATCAAAATTGGGAGTATTTTTTAAAGAAACTGAAGTAAAATCTTCCGAACAGTGAACTTGAAGAAAGACTTGTGACAGCAGTGAGAAGAGCTTTAGAAGACAATCTCCTGGTGATTTTAATTTTCTTCCCCGATACACTGCATGTTATATTAATCTTTAATGACATATTTTAAATGGATATGAAGTGTGTGATAAATTATCATGTGAAAGTAATCATTAGGTGAATTATAGTGACTTTTCATTGCTAAAAACAAAGGATTAAATACCAAATTGTAAATGAGCTTCAGTGCGATGTAAACATCTTTAAATAGGAAATAGCAGTAAGAATTAATTATCCAGGTATCTTTGTTGATTTTCTTCCAGTATCATGAAAAAGTGATAGAAAATAAATCTCCTAATGGAAATAGCTCAAGAAAAAAGTGGGGGGAGACAGACAGGGAGAGAATTTGTAATGATGTCAAAGCTCAAACCATTCAAATCTATAAAATGTGTTAGATACAAACCTATTTTTAAATGATAGCGTAAGTATACTCACATTTTGAAGTGAATTTATAGCACTAACTGCTATATATGAACTTTCACTGAAAAAAAATTAAATATAAGACAAACTATTTTTGCCTCTAACTCAAATATTTCCATCAAAAAAAGGTGAAATTTAACTGATTTTGCCCACTGACAAAGAGTTCAAAGAGCCTAGAATTGTACAGTTACAAAGAATCAGGGCCAAATGGCTCGCTCAGAACAGAGCAGGATTTACTCAAGACTTGTTTTAGGATTTGTAATACATTTGCCTGGTCACTCAAACTGCCTGTCCTAAGAAGTGTCAAATGTTTCAGCAGCAAAGTGACTCGTCGCTAACTCTGTCTTCTCTCCACAGTCTGGAGACCGTGAGTAAGTCAGGGATATCTACTGTGACACAGTTCGTCCTGTTGGGTTTTCCTGGTCCCTGGAAAATACAGATCATCCTTTTCTCAATGATTTTGTTGATCTAGATCTTGACTCTAACTGGGAATATAGCCATCGTTTGTGCAGTGAGGTGGGACCATCGACTCCATACCCCTATGTATGTGCTCCTGGCCAACTTCTCCTTCCTAGAAATCTGGTATGTGACTTGCACAGTCCCCAACATGCTGGTCGATTTTCTTTCCAAAACCAAGACCATATGGTTCTCCGGCTGCTTCACTCAATTCTACTTCTTCTTTTCCCTGGGCACAACCGAGTGCTTCTTCCTCTGTGTCATGGCCTATGATCGGTCCTGGCCATCTGCCGTCCACTGCACTATCCCTCTATTATGACTGGGCATCTCTGCGTCATTCTGGTGTCTCTTTGTTGGCTCATTGGTTTCCTTGGACGTGCAATTACTATTTTCTTCATTTCTCAACTACCCTTTTGTGGTCCCAACATCATTGATCACTTTCTGTGTGATGTGGACCCATTGATGGCATTGTCATGTGCCCCTACACCCATCATAGAGCATGTGTTCCATTCTGTGAGCTCTCTTAGCATCATTACCACCATTTTGTACATTCTTGGGTCCTATGCCCTGGTGCTCAGAGCTGTGCTTCAGGTTCCTTCTTCAGCTGGGTGGCAAAAGGACTTCTCTACCTGTGGATCCCATTTAGTTGTAGTGTCCGTGTTCTATGGAACCACAATGGTGATGTATGTGAGTCCCACATCTGGCGACTCAGTTGCTATGCACAAGACCATCACCCTGATATACTCTGTAGTGACACCAGTCTTAAACCCCCTCATCTTCAGCCTACACAACAAGGACGTGAAATTTGCCCTCCGTCAGGCCATTTGTGGAATGAGAATCATCCAACCATTGTGAATAGGTTTTGCGAAAAACAATGATTCATTTTCTGAAAGTGGAATGGTAATCCTCTTCTTCTAACCCAGATTTGGCTTTATTCATAACTATGATGGTCCTGTGGTGCAAAGCAAAATTCATCATGTATTTGATCATACTTTGATGTTGCTTTTAGTTTCATAAATGTGTTTCCATGGAAAGAGATTGCCACCCCTTGCAGAGAAAAAAATAACTCCTAAAAATTTTAATATTTACTTCCAGGAAGATTTTGACTTTTTCAGTATGCAATTTCTGTCCATACAATTTTGTTAAGAGATGTTAATCAAATTGGTTATTGTTTACATGGCTGTCTGATGCTTTGTTAAAAAGACACATAACACATAAAATGCCTTTTGTCCTGGATTTTTGGCAGAATATTCTGGTTTCTCTTCAGATCGTATAAATCTTTCACCTTTTATTAAATTTTGGCAGAAACCCCACACATCAATGTTGGCTACACTAAGAGACTGTAACTTCAGTTTCACAGTTCTTACTTATTACCCTCATCAACAGTGCACAAAGAGAGACTGGAAGTTTGGTGTAAGCCATGAGGAAATATATATTTGATGAGTTGTTAGTATGCAATTCCCATAAAGAAAATGGGCCATAACAGGAGCAAACTGAATTCCCACCACTAATAGAGCAAATACAGAATATTCACCTTTAGCCTAGTTAGGGCTCATGGAAAGTAACCAACTTAGACCATCTTGAAAGGGATTTCACCCAAAAGCACTACTTGGAGAATAAAGCAACCCCCAAAGTGAGTCTATATAGCACGGGTCACCAGAATCCAGGGATGAAAGAAGTCATAAGCAGCCAACAATGAAGCATTACCTACATCAGAGAACTGCAGTTTAGGGAGCTCCCCACACCACCACCAAAATCAACATACAAACGTCTCCCAAACAATAAGGCAACTATACCAGTCAAGGAAAAGCCTTTTACCTTTACTTTTCTCCCACGTGAAATCTAGAGTAACCAGAGGCAGTATAGTCATGTGGGAAACAGGAGTAAAAAGGCAGAGGAGAAGAAGTACATCAAGCCTGAGTCAGACCCAGTCTGGAGGATAAATCTTAATTTGGATAAAAAATAAAAATTTTGGTTTTAGATTATACTAGAACTTCCAATATCTGGATAAAGAGACCCTATATTGATACTAAAAGTAATCAGAAAAGCTATCACATTGGCCCAAGATATTATCCACAGATGGAGACGAATGGAACATCAGAAAGTGTCCAAAGTAAAAGTGGTGAGAAAAAATAAAGTTCCTTTGTGTTTAGACCCTACCAAGTCTAAAACAAGCGATTAAATAGAGTACAAAGGTTTTTTAAAATGCTATAGCCTAAGAAAGGAAGAAAACCCTCACCTGAAGACCAAAAGACATCTCTTTGAAACTCTTGTGCAACTACAGAGCATTATGCTTCAAGGTAAGTAGAAGGACTGAAAAAAGGTGGGACAGGAATTAGACATCTACTTGGGAAGCTACTAAACTATCCACCACAGTTTTGCCTTAATTCAGCACTAATATTTTAGTGATTCAACTGAACTCATTAGCTAAAAAAGGCACAGAAATTATTTTGTATAAAATAGCTCACACGTATCCTACTACTGCAACTTAATACCTATTCTTTTGTTAAGATGTGATTCAGAAATCACTTCCACTAAAAAAACCTTCCAAACATCCCCAGGCTGTGCTATGTGTCCTTCATAATGCATCTAAAATACACCAGGGAGATTGGTAAAAAGATGACAGAGGAGTAGGGGTCCCCTTTTTCAGCTGGTCCCCTGAGTTGATCTGGATAGGTACCAGACCATCCTGAACACCCATGGAATCAGCCTGAGACGCAGGGAGATACATCTGGATCTCTACAAATGAACATCTCCAGTGCTAAATATTGAGGTAGGAAGCGGGGAGCCATGAATCTGCGCACAGATATCGGAAGCTAAATGGAAAGGGGAGGAAGCCGCTGCACTCGGGCGCCAGGAAGCAGTAGCCACCTGCACGGGGAAACAGCCGGACTCCCAGACCGCCAACCCGAGGAAGCAGACTGAGACCGTGAGCCTGGGAACGCAAGTGTGACCAGCCTGAAAACCGAAGCTCCGGAGTGCTCACTTGAACTAGACTGAAACTGGGAGCTCGGGAGCGCTCACGCGACCAGTCTGAAAACCAGCGCTCCTGAGCGCACGTGAACCACACTGAAACAGGTAGCTCGGAGCGTGCTCGGAACCGGGGGCAGCTGGTCATGCTGGAAGCACAAAGGACAGAGTTCTGCTGGCCCTGGAAGCGAGGGCTGGGACACAGGCTGAGGGGCGCACATCCTGGGACGCTGCAGGGTTTTTAGCAACACCGACAGAAGCAGAGTTAAAGTGGCCAAGAGAGCTCAGTGGAGAGCGGACTGAGATCTCTCTGTTCTGAGACAGAGGCTAGGGTTTGGCAACTGCTGCTCTGACTCTCAGAAGAGTCACAGAAAACTTCCAGGGAAAGCGCCAGAGAACAAAAGCCTGGAAATACCGGCTCACAGTTTGCCCATCCCCACCCCCCCTCGCAGGGGACAGGGTGATTCTACCCAAACAGGGTTGCCTGAATATCAGCACAGCAGGCCCCTCCCCCAGAAGGCAGGCTGAAAAATCAAAAAGCCCACATCCCTAAGGTCCCTATAAAACAAGTGCACACTGCCTGGGTCCTGGTCAATAATTTGGGCTCTGGACAACCCCGCAACCTCTCCTCATCAGAATGATGAGGAGGAGAAATCACGCCCCAGCAAATAAAGGAGACAGACACTGTGGCCTCTGCCACAAAAATGATGGATATGGATACAACCAAATTGTCAGAAATGGAGTTCAGTGTAACAATGGTCGAGATGATGTGTAGGCTTGAAAAAAAAATAACAAAAATATTAACGAGAATATAGAATCTCTAAAGGCTGAAATGAGAGCTAGGCTGGATGAAATTAAAAATGCTATGAATCAATTGCAGTCTAAACTAAACACTCGGACGGCTAGGGTAAATGAGGCAGAAGAATGAATTAGTGAATTGGAGGATGGGTTGGTAGAAGAGAAAGCTAAAATAGAAACGTGGCTCAAAACAATCCACTCTCAAGAATGTAGGTTACGGGAGATTACTGACTCAATGAAACGATCCAATGTCAGAATCATCGGCATCCCCGAAGGGGTGGAGAAAAACAGAGGTCTAGAAGAGATATTTGAACACATTGTAGCTGAAAACTTCCCTAATCTAGCAAGGGAAACAAACATTCGTGTCCAAGAGACAGAGAGGACCCCTCCCAAGCTCAACCACGACGAACCTACGCCACGTCACGTCAAAGTGCAATTCGCAAATATTAGATCCAAGGATACAGTATTGAAAGCGGCCAGGGCAAAGAAATTTCTCACGTACCAAGGCAAAGGTATCAGAATTACATCAGACCTGTCTACACAGACCTGGAATGAGAGAAAGGGTTGAGGAGGCATTTTTAAAGTTCTTTCAGAGAAAAACACGCAGCCAAGGATCCTTTATCCAGCAAGGCTGCCATTCAGAATTGATGGAGAGATAAGGACCTTCCAGAATCGCCAGTCATTGACCAATTTCATAACCACGAAACCAGCCCTACAGGAGATATTAAGGGGGGGTCTAGAAAAGTAAAAAGGCCCCAAGAGTGATACAGAACAGAAATTTACAATCCATAGAAACAAAGACTTCACAGGCAACATGACATCATTAAAATCATATCTCTCAATAATCACTCTTAATGTGAATGGCCTAAATGCTCCCATAAATGCCACAGGGTTGCACACTGGATAAAAAGACATGACCCATCCATTTGCTGTCTACAAGAGTCTAATTTTGAACCTAAAGATACATCCAGACTGAAAGTAAAGGGATGGAAAACAATTTTTCATGCCAATGGACCTCAAAAGAAAGCTAGGGTAGCAATTCTCATATCAGACAGATTCGATTTTAAACTAAAGACTGTAGTTAGAGAAATAGAAGGAAACTATATTATTCTTAAAGGATGCATCCAACAAGTGGATATGACAATTAAAAATATCTATGTCCCCAACAGGGGAGCAGCCAGATACACAAGCCAACTCTTAACCAGAAAAAAGAGACATATAAATAATAATACATTAATAGTAGGGAACCTCAACACTCCACTCTCAGCACTAGACAAATCACCTAAGCAGAAAATCAACAAATATACAAGAGCTTTGAATGCCATACTAGACCAGATGGACCTCATAGATATATACAGAACACTACACCCCAGAACAACAGAATACTCATTCTTTTCGAATGCACATGGAACGTTCTCCAGAATAGATCATATGCTGGGTCACAAAACAGGTCTCAACCAATACCAAAAGACTGAAATTATTCCCTGCATATTCTCAGACCACAATGCTTTGAAATTGGAACTCAATCACAGGGAAAAATTTGGAAGAAACTCAAACACTCGGAAACTAAGAACCATCCTGCTCAAGAATGATTGGCTAAACCAGGATATTAAAACTCAATTTAAACAATTTATGGAGACCAACGACCATGAAAACACATTGGTCCAAAACCTATGGGACACTGCAAAGGCAGTCCTAAGCGGAAAATACATAGCCATCCAAGCCTCACTCAAATGAATAGAAAAATCTAAAATGCAGTTTTTATATTCTCATCTCAAGAAGCTAGAGCTGGAACAGAAGAACAGGCCTAATCCATGCACGAGAAGGCAGTTGATCAAGATTAGAGCAGATATCAATGAATTAGAAACCAGGAGCACAGTAGAGCAGATCAAAAGAACTAGAAGCTGGTTCCCTGAAAGAATAAATAAGATCAATAAGCCACTGCCCAGACTTATTCAAAAGATTAGAGAAAGGACCCCAATTAATAAAATTATGAATGAAAGGGAAGACATCACAACCAACACAAATGAAATAGGAAGGATCATTAGAAACTTTTATCAACAGCTTTATGCCAATAAATTAAACAACCTGGAAGAAATGGATGCTTTCCTGGAAACCTATAAACTACCAAGACTGAAACGGGAAGAAATTGATTTTTTAAACAGACCAGTTAATTATGAAAAGATTGAAGCAGTGATCAAAACCTCCACAAAAACATGAGTCCAGGGCCTGACGGATTCCCCAGGGAATTCTACCAAACTTTCAAAGAAGAAATAATACCTATTCTTCTGAAGCTGTTTCAAAAAATAGAAACAGAAGGAAAACTACCAAACTCATTCTCTGAGGCCAGTATTACCCTGATCCCCAAACCCGGCAAAGATCCCATGAAAAAGGATAATTACAGACCAATATCCCCGATGATTATGGACTTCAAAATTATCAACAAGATCCTAGCCAGTAGGATCCAACAGTACATAAAAGGATTATCCATCAAGACCAAGTGGGATTCATCCCTGTGATGCAAGAGTGGTCCAACATTCGCAAATCAATCATTGTGCTAGATCACATCAACAAGAAAAGGGTAAAGAATCATATGATCCTCTCAATAGAAGCAGAAAAACCATTTGACAAAATACAGCATCATTTCCTGATTAAAACCCTTCAGAGTGTAGGGATACAGGGTACATTCCTCAATCTCATAAAAAGCATCTAGGAAAAGCCTACAGCAAAGATCATTCTCAATGGGGAAAAGCTGGAAGCCTTTCCCTTAAGATCAGGAACACGACAAGGATGCCCACTCTCGCCATTATTATTCAACATAGTACTAGAAGTCCTTGCAACAGCAATCAGACAACAAAAAGGAATAAGAGAAGAAGTCAAAATGTCTCTCTTTGCAGATGATATGATACTGTATATTGAAAACCCAAAAGAATCCACCCCCAAACTACTAGAAGTTATAGAGCAATTCAGTAATGTGGCGGGATACAAAATCAATGCTCAGAAATCAGTTGCATTTCTATACATGAATAACGAGACTGAAGAAAGAGAAAGTAGGGAATCCATTCCACTTACAATAGCACCAAAAATCATACGTTATCTCGGAATTAACTTAACCAGAGACGTAAAGGACCTATATTCTAGAAACTTCAAATCACTCTTGAAAGACATTGAAGAAGACACAAAAAGATGGAAAAATATTCCATGCTCATGGAATGAAGAATTAACACAGTTATAACGTCTATGCTACCCAGAGCAATCTACAGTTTCAATGCCATCCTGATCAAAATACCAATGACATTTTTCAAAGAACTGGAACAAATAGTCCTTAAATTTGTGTGGAACCAGAAAAGGCCCTGAATCACCAAGGAATTGTTGAAAATGAAAAACAAATCTGGTGGCATCACATTGCCGGATTTGAAGCTGTACTACAAAGCTGTGATCACAAAGACAGCATGGTATTGGCACAAAAACAGACACATAGACCAATGGAACAGAATAGAGAACCCAGAAACGGACCCTCGGCTCCTTGGGCAACTAATCTTTGACAAAGCAGGAAAAAAACATCCAGTGGAAACAAGACAGTCTCTTCAATAAATGGTGCTTGGAAAATTGGGCGGCTACATGCAAAAGAATGAAACTTGACCACTATCTCACACCATACGCAAAGATAAACTCCAAATGGATGAAAGATGTCAATGTGAGAGAGGAATCCATCAAAATCCTAGAGGAGAGCATAGGCAGCAACCTCTACGACATCGGCCACAGCAAACTCTTTCATGACACATCTCCAAAGGCAAGAGAAACAAAAGATAGAATGAACTTGTGTGAATTCATCAAGATCAAAAGCTTATCCACAGCCAAGGAAACAGTCAAAAAAACTAAGAGGCAGCCCACGGAATGGGAGAATATATTTGCAAATGACACTACAGATAAAAGACTGGTATCCAAGATCTACAAAGAACTTCTCAAACTCAATACACAAGAAACAAATAAACAAAACAAAAGATGGGCAGAAGATATGAACAGACACTTTTCCAATGAAGACATACAAATGACTAACAGACACATGAAAAAATGTTCAAAATCATTAGCCATTAGGGACATTCAAATGAAAACCACGCTGAGATACCACCTTTCGCCAGTTAGAATGGCAAAAATAGACAAGGCAGGAAACAACAAATGTTGGAAAGGATGTGGAGAAAGGGGATCCATTCTACATTTTTGGTGGGAATGCAAGTTGGTACAGCCACTCTGGAAAACAGTGTGGAGTTCCCTTAAAAAGTTAAAAATTGAGCTACCCTATGATCCAGCCATTGCACTACTGGGTATTTACCCCAAAGATACAGATGTAGTGAAGCGCAGGGCCATATGCACCCCAATGTTCATAGCAGCATTGTCCACAATAGCTAAATCGTGGAAGGAGCCGAGATGCCCTTCAACAGATGACTGGATTAAGAAGTTGTGGTCCATATATACAATGGAATATTACTCAGCTATCAGAAAGAACGAGTTCTCAACATTTGCTACAACATGGACAGCACTGGAGGAGATAATGCTAAGTGAAATAAGTCAAGCAGAGAAAGACAACTATCATATGATTTCTCTCATCTATGGAACATAAGAACTAGGACGATCAGTAGGGGAAGAAAGGGATAAAGAAAGGGGGGGTAATCAGAAGGGGGAATGAAACATGAGAGACTATGGACTATGAGAAACAAACTGAGGGCTACAGAGGGGAGGGGGGTGGGGGAACGGGATAGGCCAGTGATGGGTAGTAAGGAGGGCACGTATTGCATGGTGCACTGGGTGTTATACACAACTAATGAATCATCGAGCCTTACATCGGAAACCGGGGATGTACTGTATGGTGACTAACATAATATAATAAAAAATCATTATAAAAAATAAAAAATAAAAAATAAATAAAATAAAATAAACACGAGAAAAAAAAAAGTAAAAACGCTATCCACATTCTAATTGAAGAGATTTGTAGCTCATATCACATGCCTGAAGTCTAGAGGTAGGAAAACTATACAGATTACTAAAATAAATAAATAAATAAATAAATAAATAAATAAATAAATAAATAAATAAATAAAATAGTATATTTATAGTAAATATCTGGGGCTTAATGAGGTTAAATAATATACCAAGGATCATATAGTTGAGTATATGACAGAGCTATAATTCAAAGAGAGGTCCGTCTGAGACATGATCCAATGCTCTTTTTATACAGCATAACATATTAATGAATTTACCATTCTTTTTTAGTAGTAATTAGGACCATTTAATCCCCAATAAATAAGATTATACTTGCTATTTACCTTCCTTATTACTACTTTCTCACTCGTCATTAAAATAAAATGAGGGAGTACTTTTTTTTTTTTAAATGAGGGAGCACTTAACAAATCTCTTTCTCGTGAGGAAAATGCATATCAAAACTACAGTGACAAATCACCTCACATTTGTTAGAATGGCTATCAAAAAGACAAGAAATAACAAGTGCTGGTGAGAATGTGAGGAAAAAGAACCTTTGTACACTATTGTGGGAATGTAAATTAGTATAGCCACTATGGAAAACAGTATGGAGTTTCCTCAAAAAAAAAATTAATAAGAGAACTACCATATAATCCAGCAATTCCACTTCTGGGTATATATCTGATGGAAATGAAATCCCTATCTACGAGAGATATCTGCACCCCTGTTTAAATGCATCATTATTTACAAAGGCCAGGAAGTGGAAACAACCTAAATGTCTATCAGTGGATGAAAGGATAAAGAAAATGTAGTGTGTATATAGTGGTGGAATATTATTCAGCCATAAAAAAGATGGAAATCCTGCCATTTGTAACAACATGGATGAAACTTGAGGGTGTTATGCTAAGTAAAATGAATCAGACTGAGAAAGATAAATACCCTATAACCTCACTTATATGTGGAATCTAAAATCAAATCAAAACAAAACAAAAATCCTAAAACCAAGCTCATAGATAAAGAAGACTGATGGTTCCCAGAGGTTAGGGATAGGGATGGGTGAAATAGGTGAAGGGGGTCAAACGTTACAAATTTCCAGTTATATAATAAATAAGTCCTGGGGATGTAATATGCAGCATGGTGACTATTGTTAATAATACTGTATTGCATATTTGAAAACTGCTAAGTAAGAGCATAGATCTTAAAATTTCTTACCACAAGAAAAATATTTTGTAATTATGTATGGTGATGGATGTTAATTAGACTTATTGTAGTGATCATTTTGCAATATAAAAAAGTATCAAATCATGTTCTACATCTGAAACTAAAATAATGTATTATGTCAACAACACCTAAAAAGAAAGAAAGAAAACAAAGGGGACCCAAAGTTTCAGACACTGCTCTTAACAATGTCTTGCTTAAAAGAAGCCAAGAAAATTTCAGCATTCATAGCAGCTTTTGGGGACATCTGCTAAAAGTAGTTGGAAATACATTAGAGGATTAGAATGGGAGGTACCTTCTAGAACTTTGACATTTCATCACATGCCCCATGGTCTCTGCTCCTGAGACCTGTCCAGCATGAAATGGAATTTACTTATCAGTGTACTACTGGAAACACAGACCTGACTTAAGAGAGCTTGTTACCAGAGAAATGGAATGACCTTTTTCAAACCATGGAGTGAGCCAACAGGAATGAGAATGAGAACTCTGATGTCATAACTCTGATATTGACAGGTAAGACTTCAAAACTCAAAAAATGAATAAAGTTGAATATAAAGGAATAAGAAGATAAACAAAAAGCCTGTATTCCAGCTAAGCTGGTGATGCTATAGAGATTGCACCTTCATAAGAGTGACCTGTCTGTACAACAAAATAAGCATCTGCTCTAAGAATAGCGTGAGAGTATCTGATCACCATGGGGGAAACTGAGTCCCAAAGGCCAATCAAGGGGTTCCAGAGGGAACATATCCTGAGGATATAACTGACAATCTTCTCTCATAAACTGTCACTTTTGCAATTCATAGGAGACTTATCCCATAGGAAGAATCAGACACAGATTTCAGAGAAACATAGATAGGTCTCTGTTGTGCAGCAAATGTGCCAGTTTCTCTCTAAATTAGTATCATGTGTCCAGCAATGTAAGCACCCTCTCTGGGCTGCTCTCTGCCAAGGATGCCATACCCTCCATCGTGCTTACCTTCTGCTGCAGTGAAAACAGAATATTGCAAGTCAGACCTGCCAGATCTGTAAGGAGGTAGGTTCAGAAGACATGCAAGCATAGGACAGTTTTTAGTTATGCATATTAGATCTGCCTTCTTTTATGTGTTTGTGGAAACAATAGCACCTCACCTTACATGAAGAATGTGAGGAGGTTCATCTTTACAACTGAAGGGCTGGCAATCAGGAAATGAGAGAGACGAGGATGAGCAAGTTTGGAAAGTCCATCCTTATTAACCAGGAGGTGCATCCAGTCAGAACCAGGTCTTTGGGGGAAACAGCATGTTAGTTAAGTGACATCTGGAAATGACTGAAAAAGCGGCTCTGAGGAGCAGGCCAGATAAAACTTCAGCTCTCTCTGATTATAGCCGAGTGTGGCTCTGCCACAGACCAGATGAGCAGGCATCGTGAGGAGGGAGAACAACCTGACCTAGCACTGCTGGGTGGTGGGTTCACTCCCTCATGGCTTACAAAGCCCTTGCCAACCTCATACATATTAACCAGCAAATACTTCCTCCTTTTCACTTCTTTCCTAGTGGTTTCTTTCACTTCTGGGTTTCTCTGAATTCCTTCTATGGAGGAATTGCTCACAGCCTGGTTTTGCCAAACATGATCTAGTCATAGACCCAAGAGGAGCCTTACGGAGAAGTGTGGTGTAGAAAATTCTGAATTATTCTGAACCCTTGTGTCACTAATTGCAGTCATCAAGATCATCCTCCAAGCTATGGCATTATGCAATCTGGAAAGTAATGCATTTTATAATGATTACATTAATAAATATTCTTAGCTAGACTTTTATTGAAAGTGTCTGGATCTGTATTCTGTGCTTGTATTTTTCTGAATAAGTATCATCACTCAATCATGTCAGTTGGGTCATTTAGGCCCAAACGATGACTGTCCCTCACTAATGGAGCAGCTCCTAAAATAAATTAATAAATTAAGACCAAACTATTATCAACAGAATTGTGGGCAATTTCATAGGCTTTGTTTTGCTTTTCTCACCATGGAAATCACACAACATCTAAGTCTAACTCAGAGAAGGAAGTTTCCACAAAGATTCTCTTTCAACTGCCCGAAACAATGCCAACCTTCCACACCTAGAGTAGGATGAGGGTGACAGAGGGGTGAGGAAGTAGACGGGGAATCTTTGTCCAGTGGGAGAGTTTATGGCTGACACCAATGTTCTTGGTTCCCAGAGGAGTCTGCTTGGCACTATCTGACATTTGGGGGTCTCTGCCTCTATCCATAAGCCAGAAGATTAGAGGCCTTTCTAGGACACTTTGTGACACTTCAGGCAAAACCCTCAAAAATCCTTAAATAATACACTGGATACATTGCTCAGTTTTTCTACCTATTAGTAGAGATGTAACCTAGACCCACGTTTTACAGAAGTATTTTAATTCAACAGGTAGAAGAGGGAACCGATATGAAACTTATTATGTAGGTGCCTGGGAGTTCAAATTTTTATTAACAAACCATGATGAATACTGAAGAATAGATGGTATGTTTGATGCTTTTTGTCTCAGTTGTCAGATAACCTTAAGACACCAACACTTACAATTCAACACCGATCCAGATTAACAGTGAAATGCATAAAGATTTTAGTGTGTCGTTATCTTTCTTCCTTTCTGATGCCTAACATTTGTGTCTCTAATTCCAAAGATGTAAGTAATTGAAATTCTGTATCCAATATTAAGGGTCTATATCTCCTAATCTATAGAAATAAATACATAATTTTCATACGTACTTACCTTTGTGAGTACTGTCATTAACCTTTTCCACGCTGCTTATCACATAACATCCTGTCTTTTATTGTGAGAAAATTCTGAAAGAGAAATGTGAGAATACAAAATTCAAAGTCTGATCATACCAAGCACTCTCCAAAGGTCATAGATTTCAGCAGTATAGTTATATTATTTACTTAATGGAATACTAGAATCTGAGGGAGTTAGGGATCTCCAAAAAGGAAATAATCCTGAGGATGATAGATTAAGGCCATCTTTGTCATTGCCACTTTTCTTCTCCATCCGTTAGGAAGCCATGAATATGTCAGGAGTCAGCACAGTGACTGAATTCATACTCCTGAGTTTTCCATGCTCCAGGGAGGTTCAGGTCCTCCTCTTCATGCTGTTCTTTCTGTCCTACATCCTGACACTGATGGGGAACGGGGCCATTGTCTGTGCAGTGAAGCTGGATCGCAGGCTTCACACCCCCATGTACATTCTGCTGGCCAACTTCTCACTCCTGGAGATCTGTTACAAAACACGACTATTCCCAATATGTTAAAGAACTTCCTATCTGAGACCAAAACCATCTCTTTCACAGCTTGCTTCTTCCAGTTCTACTTCTTCTTCTCCATGGGCACCACGGAGACCCTCTTACTGCCCCTCATGGCTTTTGATCAGTACTTGGCCATCTGCCAGCCTCTCCATTATCCTATCATCATGAACAGCCATCTCTGCATGAAGCTGGTGGCCCTGTTCTGGGTCACAGCTTTCCTCTGCTATCCAATCCCTATCTACTTTATCACACAACTCCCCTTTTGTGGCCCCAACACCATTGACCACTTTGTCTGTGACCCTGGTCCTCTTCTGGCCCTGTCCTGCATCCCTGCCCCTGGATTTGAGCTTTCCTGCTCTATATTGAGCTCTCTTATTATCTTCAGCACCTTCTTCTTCATCCTTGGGTCCTACACCCGGGTTCTCAGAGCAGTGCTGCGTGTCCCTTCAGCAGCTGGCCGACGTAAGGCCTTCTCCACCTGTGGTTCCCATCTGGCTGTGGTGTCTCTTTTCTATGGATCCATCATGGTGATGTACATCAGCCCAACCTCTGGAAATCCAAATGAGATTTGGATTTGAGATACAGAAGATTGTAACCTTGTTCTACTCATTGGTGACCCCACTGATAAACTGATCTACAGTCTCTGGAATAAGGACATGAAATTTGCTTTGAGAAAAATTTATACATGCACAGAAATTAGTCAAAGCAAGTGAGAACTCATGAGTGGACAAAGACCATAAAATTTTTCCTCATTTTTTCCCACTTAAATGGTCTTTTTTCATCCATACACCTGGAGATACAGACTGGAATTCATCTATTTCTGCCTAGTTAAATATAGTACAATAATATGCACAGTTAAACCAGATCTTGCCTTGAAATCAGGGCTTGATTGGTGGTAACTTGAATTAAATGACCTGGGTGTCTGAACTTTGGACTCTTCTACCCTGACCTCCAATAACTGCTTGCTTGTTATCTGTGGTCACTCACCTAGACCTTGACCTCATAATTTTTTTGACTTTTATTACATGAATCCATTCTTACACTTGGTTTTTCTAGTCAAATGGTCTCTGCTCTACTTCTAGTAGAAGAGAAGAGCATTCACACCTTTTTGCTCACGTTAAAGGAAATTAGTGGTAACCTGAAGTCATAACTGAACCAAATTTTTATTTTTTATTGATTTATTTTTTAAGATTTTATTTATTTATTTGACAGAGACAGCAAGAGAGGGAACACAAGCAAGGGAGTGTGAGAGGGAGAAGCAGGCTTCCCGCCAAGCAGGGAGCCCGATGCGGGGCTCGATCCCAGGACCCTGGGATCATGACCTGAGCCGAAAGCAGATGCTTAATGGCTGAGCCACCCAGGCGCTCCTGGACCAAACTTTTAAATTTAATTGACCCCTTAAAGACTAAAATGTTCTAAAACACTGTGTCTCAGACCTGTCTGCCTCATAATTGCTTGTGGATCTTTTAATTTTTTAATTTTAATCTTAATTTTCTTTTAGATTTATTTATTTGACAGTGCAAGTGGGGGCAGGGGCAGGAGGAGAGGGAGAGAGGGTCAGGCAGACTTCCTGCTGAGTGCAGAGCTCAATACGGTGCTGCACCCATGACCCTGAAATCATGACCTGAGCTGAAATCAAGAGTCCAATGCTTAACAGACTGAGCCACCCACACGCCCTTATTTGTGCATCTTTCTACAAGAACAGTTTCCCAGGTGTTTCTCCTGATCTTCTAAATCAGAATCTTTGAAGTAGACCCAGAAATTCCTATTAATGTTACTCAGGTGATTCTAGTGCACCTAGACCAGTACCAATCCACAGACTGATCTTATAGAGCCGCTATAGACACCATACATGTGTGACCTAGAGGAATAAAAGTCTCATATTGGGAAAAGTGAAAGAAGTTACAGTGAATACCATAGGTGACTCGATCACTCATGACAGAAGGAGTTTCTTTTCCTGCAGCAGTTTTGAAATCCTCCATTTATAAAATAAGGACTAGATTACATTCTTAGCTTTTCTTAGCTGTGCAAGAAAATTAAGATACCTGGAAACAGGTTTACATTTTTTTAAAAGATTTTATTTATTTATTTGACAGAGATAGAGACAGCCAGCCAGAGAGGGAACACAAGCAGGGATAGAGACAGCCAGCCAGAGAGGGAACACAAGCAGGGGGAGTGGGAGAGGAAGAAGCAGGCTCATAGCAGAGGAGCCTGATGTGGGCTCAATCCCATAACGTTGGGATCACGCCCTGGGCCGAAGGCAGACGCTTAATGACTATGCCACCCAGGCGCACCCAGGTTTACATTTTTTAAAACGTTGGCACTTAGAGGTTGGCTGGGTGGCTCAGTCGGTTAAGCATCTGACTCTTGATTTCGACTCAGGTCATGATCTCAGGGTCCTGGGATCGAGCCCCGTGTTGGGCTTTGTGCTCAGACCTGAGTTTATTTAGGACTCTTCCCCTGTCCCTCTGCTCCGTCACGCTGCTCTTTCTCTTTCTCAAATAAATCTTTAAAAAAAATAAAAAGAATAAAATGAAGCTTTGTGACTCATAAGATATTAGTAAGTAGTTCAGCCTCCAGTTATGAATTTCCTTTAAAGTAAATTTGACATTTCCCTATTTAAACTATTTAAATATTCCCTATTTAAACTATTAGGTAATGTAGTTAAATGCCCAGGTTGGTACATAAAAATTTAAGTAATTCATAATATACTTGTACATATGAAACTGCATTCAAACTAACACCCATCCTGAGAAAAGTTCTTAGCAAACTGGGTTAGACAGAAACTTCTTTGATCTGTAGCAGACATTTTCAAAAATCTGAATCCAACATCATACTTGTGAAAATGAATGATTCTCCTCTAAAATCAGGACAAGATGTCTGCTCTCACCACTTCTATTCAACATTATACTGAACGTGTTAGTGCAATCAGGCAAAGGAAAAAAATGGCATGTAGATTGACAGAAATAAGATTTTCTTTCATTAGATGTGAAATGATTATGTAGAAAATCCAGTGAAATCTACCAAAAAAAAGCTACTAGAAGTATTACATATGTTTTCCAACATTTCAACATACAAGATCCATATACAACAAGTTTGTACTTCTATATGCAATTGCTAGTAACAGTCAGAAGTTGATATTAAAAATGCCATTTACAAGTCACAGAAACATTTAATAGGGATTAATCTGATAAAAGATGTGAAAGACCTATACAATGAAAACTACAAAACTTTGCTGAGGGAAATTGAAGATGTAAATAAATGTAAATATATAACTTGTGCATGGGTTGGAAAACTATATATTTTTTAAATTTGAGTATTGTTGATACACAATGTTACATTAGTTTTTGATGTACAACATAGTGATTCAGCCGCACTATACATTATGCTATTCTCAACACAAGTGTAGCTAACCGTCTGTCACCATATAACACTATTAAAACACCATTGACTATCTTCCCTAAGCTGTATCTTTTATTCACGTGACTTATTCATTCTATAACTGGAAGCCTGTATCTTGCACTCCTCTTCACTCTTCATTTTGCCTATCTCCCAACCCCCCCTCCCTTCTGGAAGACACCAGCTTCTTCTCTGTATAAGTGTGATTCTGCTTTTTGTTTGTTCATTCATTTTTTTTCTTTTTTAAAATAATATTCTTTATTATATTATGTTAGTCACCATACAGTACATCCCCAGTTTTTGATGTAAAGTTCCATAATTCATTACTTGCGTATAACACCCAGAGCACCATGCAATATGTGCCCTCCTTAATACCCATCACCAGCCTATCCCATTCCCCCCCACCCCCCGGCTGCACTGAAGCCCTCAGTTTGTTTCCCAGAGTCCACAGTCTCTCATGGTTCATTCCCCCTTCTGTTTACCCCCCCTTCTTCTTCCCTTCCTTCTCCTACTAATCTTCCTACTTCTTATGTTCCATAAATGAGTGAAACCATATGATAATTGTCTTTCTCTGCTTGACTTATTTCGCTTAGCATTATTTCCTCCAGTCCCATCCATGTTACAGCAAATGTTGAGAAATTGTTCTTTTTAATGAGTAATATTCCATTGAGTAATATTACTTAGGCTGAGTAATATTCCATTGTATATTTAGACCAATCTTCTTAATCCAGTCATCTGTTGAAGGGCATCTTGGCTCTTTCAATGATTTAGCTATTGTGGACACTGCTGCTATGAACATTGGGGTGCATGTGGCCCTGCTCTTCACTACCTCTGTATCTTTGGGGTAAATACCCAGTAGTACACTGGCTGGATCATCGGGTAGCTCAATTTTTAACTTTTTTTTTTTAATGATTTTTTATTATATTATGTTAGTCACCATACAGTACATCCCTGGTTTCCGATGTAAGGCTCTATGATTCATTAGTTGTGTATAACACCCAGTGCACCATGCAATACGTGCCCTCCTTACTACCCATCACCGGTCTATCCCATTCCCCCACCCCCCTCCCCTCTGTAGCCCTCAGTTTGTTTCTCATAGTCCATAGTCTCTCGTGTTTCATTCCCCCTTCTGATTACCCCCCCTTTCTTTATCCCTTTCTTCCCCTACCGATCATCCTAGTTCTTATGTTCCATAGATGAGAGAAATCATATGATAGTTGTCTTTCTCTGCTTGACTTATTTCACTTAGCATTATCTCCTCCAGTGCCGTCCATGTTGTAGCAAATGTTGAGAACTCGTTCTTTCTGATAGCTGAGTAATATTCCATTGTATATATGGACCACAACTTCTTAATCCAGTCATCTGTTGAAGGGCATCTCGGCTCCTTCCACGATTTAGCTATTGTGGACATTGCTGCTATGAACATTGGGGTGCATATGGCCCTTCTCTTCACTACGTCTGTATCTTTGGGGTAAATACCCAGTAGTGCAATGGCTGGATCATAGGGTAGCTCAATTTTTAATTTTTTAAGGGACCTCCACACTGTTTTCCAGAGTGGCTGTACCAACTTTCATTCCCACCAATAATGTAGGAGGGATCCTCTTTCTCCACACCCTTTCCAACATTTGTTGTTTCCTGCCTTGTCAATTTTTTGCCATTCTAACTGGTGTAGGGTGGTATCTTAATGTGGTTTTGATTTGAATTTCCCTGATGGCTAATGATTTTGAACATTTTTTCAGGTGTCTGTTAGCCATTTGTGTGTTCATTGGAAAAGTGTTCATATCTTCTGCCAATTTTTTGATTTGTTTATTTGTTTCTTGTGTACTGAGTTTGAGAAATTCTTTGTAGATCTTGGATACCAGTCTTTTATCTGTAGTGTCTTCTCCCACTCTGTGGGCTGCCTCTTAGTTCTTTGGACCTTTTCCTTGGCTGTGCAGAAGCTTTTGATCTTGATGAAGGCCCACGAGTTCATTTTATCTTTTGTTTGTCTTATCTTTGAAGATGTGTCATAAAAAAGGTTGCTGTGGTCGATGTCATAGAGGTTGATGCCTATGCTCTCCTCTAGGATTTTGATGGATTCCTGTCTCACATCGAGGTCTTTCATCCATTTGGAGTTTATCTTTGTGTATGGTGTGACAGTGGTCAAGTTTCATTCTTTTGCATGTAGCTGTCCAATTTTCCCAGCATCATTTATTGAGGAGACTGTCTTGTTTCCACTGGATGTTTTTTCCTGCTTTGTCAAAGATTAGTTGCCCAAAGAGCCGAGGGTCCATTTCTGAGTTCTCTATTCTGTTCCATTGGTCTATGTGTCTGTTTTTGTGCCAGTACCATGCTGTCTTTGTGATCACAGCTTTGTAGTACAGCTTGAAATCCGGCAATGTGATGCCCCCAGCTTTGTTTTTCCTTTTCAACAATTCCTTGGCGATACGGGGCCTTTTCTGATTCCACACAAATTTAAGGACTATTTGTTCTAGCTCTTTGAAAAATGTCATTGATATTTTGATCAGGATGACATTGAAAGTGTAGATTGCTCTGGGTAGCATAGACATTATAACTGTGTTAATTCTTCCATTGCATGAGAATGGAATATTTTTCCATCTTTTTGTGTTTTCTTCAATGTCTTTCAAGAGTGATTTGTAGTTTCTAGAATATAGTTCCTTCACGTCTCTGATTAAGTTAATTCCAAGATAACGTATGATTTTTGGTGCTATTGTAAGTGGAATGGATTCCATAATTTATCTTTCTTCAGTCTTGTTCATGTATAGAAATGCTACTGATTTCTGAGCATTGATTTTGTATCCCACCACATTACTGAATTGCTCTATAAGTTCTAGTAGTTTGGGGGTGGATTCTTTTGGGTTTTCAATATAGAGTATCATGTCATCTGCAAAGAGAGACAGTTTGACTTCTTCTTTGCTGATTTGAATACGTTTTATCCCTTTTTGTTGTCTGATTGCTGTTGCAAGGACTTCTAGTACTATGTTGAATAATAATGGCGAGAGTGGGCATCCTTGTCGTGTTCCTGATCTTAAGGGAAAGGCTTCCAGCTTTTCCCCATTGAGAATGATCTTTGCTGTAAGGATTTTCATTGATGGTTTTTATGTGATTGAGGAATGTACCCTCTATCCCTACACTCTGAAGTGTTTTAATCAGGAAAGGATGCTGTATTTGTCAAATGCTTTTTCTGCTTCTATTGAGAGAATCATATCGTTCTTTACTCTTTTCTTGTTCATATGACTAGCACACTGATTGATTTGCGAATGTTGAACCACCCTTGCATCCGAGGGATGAATCCCACATGATCTTGATGGATAATCCTTTTAATGTACCGTTGGATCCTATTAGCTACGGTCTTGTTGAGAATTTTGGCATCCATATTCATCAGGGATATTGGTCTGTAATTATCCTTTTTCATGGGATCTTTGCCGGGTTTGGGGATCAGGGTAATACTGGCCTCAGAGAATGAGTTTGGTAGTTTTCCTTCTGTTTCTATTTTTTGAAACAGCTTCAGAAGAATAGGTATTATTTCTTCTTTGAAAGTTTGGTAGAATTCCCCGGGGAATCCGTCAGGCCCTGGACTCATGTTTTTGTGGAGGTTTTGATCACTGCTTCAATCTTTTCATAATTAACTGGTCTGTTTAAAAAATCAATTTCTTCCCGTTTCAGTCTTGGTAGTTTATAGGTTTCCAGGAAAGCATCCATTTCTTCCAGGTTGTTTAATTTATTGGCATAAAGCTGTTGATAAAAGTTTCTAATGATCCTTCCTATTTCATTTGTGTTGGTTGTGATGTCTTCCCTTTCATTCATAATTTTATTAATTGGGGTCCTTTCTCTAATCTTTTGAATAAGTCTGGGCAGTGGCTTATTGATCTTATTTATTCTTTCAGGGAACCAGCTTCTAGTTCTTTTGATCTGCTCTACTGTGCTCCTGGTTTCTAATTCATTGATATCTGCTCTAATCTTGATCAACTGCCTTCTCGTGCATGGATTAGGCCTGTTCTTCTGTTCCAGCTCTAGCTTCTTGAGATGAGAATATAAAAACTGCATTTTAGATTTTTCTATTCATTTGAGTGAGGCTTGGATGGCTATGTATTTTCCGCTTAGGACTGCCTTTGCAGTGTCCCATAGGTTTTGGACCAATGTGTTTTCATGGTCGTTGGTCTCCATAAATTGTTTAAATTGAGTTTTAATATCCTGGTTTAGCCAATCATTCTTGAGCAGGATGGTTCTTAGTTTCCGAGTGTTTGAGTTTCTTCCAAATTTTTCCCTGTGATTGAGTTCCAATTTCAAAGCATTGTGGTCTGAGAATATGCAGGGAATAATTTCAGTCTTTTGGTATTGGTTGAGACCTGTTTTGTGACCCAGCATATGATCTATTCTGGAGAACGTTCCATGTGCATTCGAAAAGAATGAGTATTCTGTTGTTCTGGGGTGTAGTGTTCTGTATATATCTATGAGGTCCATCTGGTCTAGTATGGCATTCAAAGCTCTTGTATATTTGTTGATTTTCTGCTTAGGTGATTTGTCTAGTGCTGAGAGTGGAGTGTTGAGGTTCCCTACTATTAATGTATTATTATTTATATGTCTCTTTTTTCTGGTTAAGAGTTGGCTTGTGTATCTGGCTGCTCCCCTGTTGGGGACATAGATATTTTTAATTGTCATATCCACTTGTTGGATGCATCCTTTAAGAATAATATAGTTTCCTTCTATTTCTCTAACTACAGTCTTTAGTTTAAAATCGAATCTGTCTGATATGAGAATTGCTACCCTAGCTTTCTTTTGAGGTCCATTGGCATGAAAAATTGTTTTCCATCCCTTTACTTTCAGTCTGGATGTATCTTTAGGTTCAAAATTAGACTCTTGTAGACAGCAAATGGATGGGTCATGTCTTTTTATCCAGTGTGCAACCCTGTGGCATTTATGGGAGCATTTAGGCCATTCACATTAAGAGTGATTATTGAGAGATATGATTTTAATGATGTCATGTTGCCTGTGAAGTCTTTGTTTCTATGGATTGTAAATTTCTGTTCTGTATCACTCTTGGGGCCTTTTTACTTTTCTAGACCCCCCCTTAATATCTCCTGTAGGGCTGGTTTCGTGGTTATGAAATTGGTCAATGACTGGCGATTCTGGAAGGTCCTTATCTCTCCATCAATTCTGAATGGCAGCCTTGCTGGATAAAGGATCCTTGGCTGCGTGTTTTTCTCTGAAAGAACTTTAAAAATGCCTCCTCAACCCTTTCTCTCATTCCAGGTCTGTGTAGACAGGTCTGATGTAATTCTGATACCTTTGCCTTGGTACGTGAGAAATTTCTTTGCCCTGGCCGCTTTCAATACTGTATCCTTGGATCTAATATTTGCGAATTGCACTTTGACGTGACGTGGCGTAGGTTCGTCGTGGTTGAGCTTGGGAGGGGTCCTCTCTGTCTCTTGGACACGAATGTTTGTTTCCCTTGCTAGATTAGGGAAGTTTTCAGCTACAATGTGTTCAAATATCTCTTCTAGACCTCTGTTTTTCTCCACCCCTTCGGGGATGCCGATGATTCTGACATTGGATCGTTTCATTGAGTCAGTAATCTCCCGTAACCTACATTCTTGAGAGTGGATTGTTTTGAGCCACGTTTCTATTTTAGCTTTCTCTTCTACCAACCCATCCTCCAATTCACTAATTCATTCTTCTGCCTCATTTACCCTAGCCGTCCGAGTGTTTAGTTTAGACTGCAATTGATTCATAGCATTTTTAATTTCATCCAGCCTAGCTCTCATTTCAGCCTTTAGAGATTCTATATTCTCGTTAATATTTTTGTTATTTTTTTTTCAAGCCTACACATCATCTCGACCATTGTTACACTGAACTCCATTTCTGACAATTTGGTTGTATCCATATCCATCATTTTTGTGGCAGAGGCCACAGTGTCTGTCTCCTTTATTTGCTGGGGCGTGATTTCTCCTCCTCATCATTCTGATGAGGAGAGGTTGCGGGGTTGTCCAGAGCCCAAATTATTGACCAGGACCCAGGCAGTGTGCACTTGTTTTATAGGGACCTTAGGGATGTGGGCTTTTTGATTTTTCAGCCTGCCTTCTGGGGGAGGGGCCTGCTGTGCTGATATTCAGGCAACCCTGTTTGGGTAGAATCACCCTGTCCCCTGCGAGGGGGGGTGGGGATGGGCAAACTGTGAGCCGGTATTTCCAGGCTTTTGTTCTCTGGCGCTTTCCCTGGAAGTTTTCTGTGACTCTTCTGAGAGTCAGAGCAGCAGTTGCCAAACCCTAGCCTCTGTCTCAGAACAGAGAGATCTCAGTCCGCTCTCCACTGAGCTCTCTTGGCCACTTTAACTCTGCTTCTGTCGGTGTTGCTAAAAACCCTGCAGCGTCCCAGGATGTGCGCCCCTCAGCCTGTGTCCCAGCCCTCGCTTCCAGGGCCAGCAGAACTCTGTCCTTTGTGCTTCCAGCATGACCAGCTGCCCCCGGTTCCGAGCACGCTCCGAGCTACCTGTTTCAGTGTGGTTCACGTGCGCTCAGGAGCGCTGGTTTTCAGACTGGTCGCGTGAGCGCTCCCGAGCTCCCAGTTTCAGTCTAGTTCAAGTGAGCACTCCGGAGCTTCGGTTTTCAGGCTGGTCACACTTGCGTTCCCAGGCTCACGGTCTCAGTCTGCTTCCTCGGGTTGGCGGTCTGGGAGTCCGGCTGTTTCCCCGTGCAGGTGGCTACTGCTTCCTGGCGCCCGAGTGCAGCGGCTTCCTCCCCTTTCCATTTAGCTTCCGATATCTGTGCGCAGATTCATGGCTCCCCGCTTCCTACCTCAATATTTAGCACTGGAGATGTTCATTTGTAGAGATCCAGATGTATCTCCCTGCGTCTCAGGCTGATTCCATGGGTGTTCAGGATGGTCTGGTACCTATCCAGATCAACTCAGGGGACCAGCTGAAAAAGGGGACCCCTACTCCTCTGTCATCTTTTTACCAATCTCCCTGGTGTATTTTAGATGCATTATGAAGGACACATAGCACAGCCTGGGGATGTTTGGAAGGTTTTTTTAGTGGAAGTGATTTCTGAATCACATCTTAACAAAAGAATAGGTATTAAGTTGCAGTAGTAGGATACGTGTGAGCTATTTTATACAAAATAATTTCTGTGCCTTTTTTAGCTAATGAGTTCAGTTGAATCACTAAAATATTAGTGCTGAATTAAGGCAAAACTGTGGTGGATAGTTTAGTAGCTTCCCAAGTAGATGTCTAATTCCTGTCCCACCTTTTTTCAGTCCTTCTACTTACCTTGAAGCATAATGCTCTGTAGTTGCACAAGAGTTTCAAAGAGATGTCTTTTGGTCTTCAGGTGAGGGTTTTCTTCCTTTCTTAGGCTATAGCATTTTAAAAAACCTTTGTACTCTATTTAATCGCTTGTTTTAGACTTGGTAGGGTCTAAACACAAAGGAACTTTATTTTTTCTCACCACTTTTACTTTGGACACTTTCTGATGTTCCATTCGTCTCCATCTGTGGATAATATCTTGGGCCAATGTGATAGCTTTTCTGATTACTTTTAGTATCAATATAGGGTCTCTTTATCCAGATATTGGAAGTTCTAGTATAATCTAAAACCAAAATTTTTATTTTTTATCCAAATTAAGATTTATCCTCCAGACTGGGTCTGACTCAGGCTTGATGTACTTCTTCTCCTCTGCCTTTTTACTCCTGTTTCCCACATGACTATACTGCCTCTGGTTACTCTAGATTTCACGTGGGAGAAAAGTAAAGGTAAAAGGCTTTTCCTTGACTGGTATAGTTGCCTTATTGTTTGGGAGACGTTTGTATGTTGATTTTGGTGGTGGTGTGGGGAGCTCCCTAAACTGCAGTTCTCTGATGTAGGTAATGCTTCATTGTTGGCTGCTTATGACTTCTTTCATCCCTGGATTCTGGTGACCCGTGCTATATAGACTCACTTTGGGGGTTGCTTTATTCTCCAAGTAGTGCTTTTGGGTGAAATCCCTTTCAAGATGGTCTAAGTTGGTTACTTTCCATGAGCCCTAACTAGGCTAAAGGTGAATATTCTGTATTTGCTCTATTAGTGGTGGGAATTCAGTTTGCTCCTGTTATGGCCCATTTTCTTTATGGGAATTGCATACTAACAACTCATCAAATATATATTTCCTCATGGCTTACACCAAACTTCCAGTCTCTCTTTGTGCACTGTTGATGAGGGTAATAAGTAAGAACTGTGAAACTGAAGTTACAGTCTCTTAGTGTAGCCAACATTGATGTGTGGGGTTTCTGCCAAAATTTAATAAAAGGTGAAAGATTTATACGATCTGAAGAGAAACCAGAATATTCTGCCAAAAATCCAGGACAAAAGGCATTTTATGTGTTATGTGTCTTTTTAACAAAGCATCAGACAGCCATGTAAACAATAACCAATTTGATTAACATCTCTTAACAAAATTGTATGGACAGAAATTGCATACTGAAAAAGTCAAAATCTTCCTGGAAGTAAATATTAAAATTTTTAGGAGTTATTTTTTTCTCTGCAAGGGGTGGCAATCTCTTTCCATGGAAACACATTTATGAAACTAAAAGCAACATCAAAGTATGATCAAATACATGATGAATTTTGCTTTGCACCACAGGACCATCATAGTTATGAATAAAGCCAAATCTGGGTTAGAAGAAGAGGATTACCATTCCACTTTCAGAAAATGAATCATTGTTTTTCGCAAAACCTATTCACAATGGTTGGATGATTCTCATTCCACAAATGGCCTGACGGAGGGCAAATTTCACGTCCTTGTTGTGTAGGCTGAAGATGAGGGGGTTTAAGACTGGTGTCACTACAGAGTATATCAGGGTGATGGTCTTGTGCATAGCAACTGAGTCGCCAGATGTGGGACTCACATACATCACCATTGTGGTTCCATAGAACACGGACACTACAACTAAATGGGATCCACAGGTAGAGAAGTCCTTTTGCCACCCAGCTGAAGAAGGAACCTGAAGCACAGCTCTGAGCACCAGGGCATAGGACCCAAGAATGTACAAAATGGTGGTAATGATGCTAAGAGAGCTCACAGAATGGAACACATGCTCTATGATGGGTGTAGGGGCACATGACAATGCCATCAATGGGTCCACATCACACAGAAAGTGATCAATGATGTTGGGACCACAAAAGGGTAGTTGAGAAATGAAGAAAATAGTAATTGCACGTCCAAGGAAACCAATGAGCCAACAAAGAGACACCAGAATGACGCAGAGATGCCCAGTCATAATAGAGGGATAGTGCAGTGGACGGCAGATGGCCAGGACCGATCATAGGCCATGACACAGAGGAAGAAGCACTCGGTTGTGCCCAGGGAAAAGAAGAAGTAGAATTGAGTGAAGCAGCCGGAGAACCATATGGTCTTGGTTTTGGAAAGAAAATCGACCAGCATGTTGGGGACTGTGCAAGTCACATACCAGATTTCTAGGAAGGAGAAGTTGGCCAGGAGCACATACATAGGGGTATGGAGTCGATGGTCCCACCTCACTGCACAAACGATGGCTATATTCCCAGTTAGAGTCAAGATCTAGATCAACAAAATCATTGAGAAAAGGATGATCTGTATTTTCCAGGGACCAGGAAAACCCAACAGGACGAACTGTGTCACAGTAGATATCCCTGACTTACTCACGGTCTCCAGACTGTGGAGAGAAGACAGAGTTAGCGACGAGTCACTTTGCTGCTGAAACATTTGACACTTCTTAGGACAGGCAGTTTGAGTGACCAGGCAAATGTATTACAAATCCTAAAACAAGTCTTGAGTAAATCCTGCTCTGTTCTGAGCGAGCCATTTGGCCCTGATTCTTTGTAACTGTACAATTCTAGGCTCTTTGAACTCTTTGTCAGTGGGCAAAATCAGTTAAATTTCACCTTTTTTTGATGGAAATATTTGAGTTAGAGGCAAAAATAGTTTGTCTTATATTTAATTTTTTTTCAGTGAAAGTTCATATATAGCAGTTAGTGCTATAAATTCACTTCAAAATGTGAGTATACTTACGCTATCATTTAAAAATAGGTTTGTATCTAACACATTTTATAGATTTGAATGGTTTGAGCTTTGACATCATTACAAATTCTCTCCCTGTCTGTCTCCCCCCACTTTTTTCTTGAGCTATTTCCATTAGGAGATTTATTTTCTATCACTTTTTCATGATACTGGAAGAAAATCAACAAAGATACCTGGATAATTAATTCTTACTGCTATTTCCTATTTAAAGATGTTTACATCGCACTGAAGCTCATTTACAATTTGGTATTTAATCCTTTGTTTTTAGCAATGAAAAGTCACTATAATTCACCTAATGATTACTTTCACATGATAATTTATCACACACTTCATATCCATTTAAAATATGTCATTAAAGATTAATATAACATGCAGTGTATCGGGGAAGAAAATTAAAATCACCAGGAGATTGTCTTCTAAAGCTCTTCTCACTGCTGTCACAAGTCTTTCTTCAAGTTCACTGTTCGGAAGATTTTACTTCAGTTTCTTTAAAAAATACTCCCAATTTTGATAGAAAACAAGACTTGCCCTTATTCCCTTTACAACACCATCACCAAAGATGATGTCTTTTTAAGAATCAACTACAACTCAGAGAAAAGAGCACAATGGTAGCTTTAACATATTGTAATCTCCAGACATTTTTTAACAAGCAACTTCTAACTTTGATAAGAGGAGAATTTTCCTTAAAAACAGTTGATAGAAGTGGTGTACATAGAATATTCATAGTACTCACTGAACATAATCAAATGGAAAAAAATCCTCCTATTCAGTGAGGTTATATTAAGTAACATAAAAGTGTTTATAATGAAGCAGCTGTTGCAGGTTCACTAAATGAATAATGCCTAAAGTGAACTATGAACCTATTCCTCTAGAAGCAAACATGACCTTCCTATTGGACTGGTTCAGCCAAAGAAGGTTGTAGTCTTGTGGAAAAGAAACCAAGAGAAAGACATCGAAAGATGGGGATACATTCTTTTTTCTTTTTTGAACTAGGATGATTATAAAGAAGTAAACTACCCTGCATTGATCATCATTTTGATCAGGGTTCTAGAGAATAGATCATCTTGTGAGAAGCAAATGGTTCCTCACTATGGGAACTCCGTGCTTTCCAAGCAAGAGACCTCTGTTCTCAACAAGACAAGAAAGCAATGATGCAGAGAGCAGCCACTTACCACCTGGAACAACAGCCCAATAACTTGAATCAGATTCACAGACTTTGACTCGAAATCAAAATGCGCAAGACTTAGGTCTATGTATTTGAGCCATAGACTACTCTTTTAGAAAAAGACCTCACGGAACAACTATTAGCCGTAGGGAAAGCATGGTAAATGAATTTCACAAATAATTTTCAACATGATTAAAGAAGCAATTCCTAATATATTCACCATTAAATTATATGTGAATCTTACTCATTATATACACTGATTTGATTTTACCCTTAAAATTTTTTTAATGCCACCTCTCCTGAGGGTGGAGAAGAGTAATGCAATGGACAGAGGGGAGAGCTGAGAGAGGAGACCAAAGCAAAACAAAACAAATCCCTATTTTCTCTTGGTTTCGGTCCCAGTGGATGGAACTAGTTCCATACTGTTTTGTTCAAAATATCTATGAAAATCATACCATTCTTGGTGTTCCAGTCACTTCCTGAGAAGGGGAAGATCTGTGGATGACTTTGGCACCATTTAGTACACTTATCTGGGGGAGTATGAGTTCCAGGGTTATCTAAATACTCTGAAAGTTTTGTCTTTTGAGTTGTGAGGAACCAATATTCCTTGATACTCAATCTCTTGAGCATATTAAATGAAAAAATGTAGGTGAATAGGCCCACCTGTGGTGCATAAGAGCAACGCCCATCAGAGATGCCTTTTCCTGTATATTGTGAAGCTTTCCCAGGTCCTGGGGAGAGTTCATAGGGAGGCCACAGATTCTCTCTTTCACTGCCCTTAATGTGGAAGCCCTGTGTGAGAGCTTCATGCAGGCTTATTTCACCTCCCTTGCACCAAAAGGTTCTAGTGGCCTGTTTCCAACAGAGCGTGACAGAGATGTGTGCTGGTGTTAATTTATGTGTCAGTTATCCATTGTTGAGAATTCTGAGTTATGTCTTCGTATGATCCTAGAACGTTCCATTCCTTCCCTAGGGACCTTCTTCCTTCTTGCCTGGGGGTTTCATTAATATTTCTGATAAGTTGGCCCATAGCGATTAGTAGGTAATGTGCTACATTGACTCTCTGGGGACCCCATAATCTCTTTAAGTTCGTTTTCTCAAACAGGGTATGTGATTCTGTGCCATGGGATACACACAGCCCCTAATTAAATGTCTTCCTGAAGGGACAGTTTTACTCAGACAAGATAATTTTGTATTATACTAAATATGTATGGTGGAACAGAAAGTATAATTTTTGATTATTTTTAAGATAAAACTTTGACTTTAAAAGGAACATTGTCCCCAGAAGCCCATGTTCTCTGACCACGGTGTGCCAAACACTCTTTGGTGGTGAAAAGGTTTGAGGAATGGTGTATGAAAGTGTTTCATCACCTAGCACCAACATTCCTGGCACATCTAATTTCATTTCCAGTACAGCCATAACTAAAAGGGTATACTTTCATTTTAAGTAGATTGGCCTCTCAGCTAATGGCTTTTCTGTTTCAACATGGGGTTTGGGCAGAAAGCTGGAATTTGTTCTTGGTATAATTTTCTCTTAATATTTTCCTCACTGAGCCTTTGCCCTATAACTTTCTGAGAGGCATAAAAATACGTTTAGGACATTGTTATTCCATATTGCAAGTGGCATTGTCACAGTTTATTTGGGAGAAGCGCTATGAGTAAAGATGTCCAAATGGAAGAACGTATAGATAGATCTTTGTGAAATACAGGCTTAGAAGACTGAATGGAGCAGTGTAGTGAATGAGAGCTTTGAATGGCAGGAGAGTTTGTACTTTACATAATGCAAGTATGAAGCATACTCTGTTTTTGGTGTAAAAGACAGCTTTAAACAACGGCAATGTCTGTTACTGGGTGGGTTTATTTTTTGGTGCCCCTTTGGTCCATTGTCTTTAAGAATATTTTCTGAATTTAGACGATTGCACTCCTATTGAAAGGCTCCAGGTACACGTGCATTTCATTCTTTCCACCAGCTAAGATTAAACCAGGGAAGATACATCAAAAACAACATAGAGATAATAACAAAATGTAATTACTTAGCAAGGTAATGCATGTTTAAAATGTTTTATTTAGCATTTTTCATTGATGAGTTGAACTTGAACTGCTAAGGAAGTATGGAAAAAAAGTATCTTCCTCTACTTAAGTATGAGCCAGAACATGACTTACTGAAGCCATTCTCTATTGTTTTTATAAATAATAAAGGTCAGACATGACAAATTCTCCTTCTCTTTCTTTTTTAAAATGTTTTATTTAAATTCAATTGAGTTAACATCAAGTATATTATTAGTTGCAGGGGCAGAACTTAGTGATTCATCAGTTGCATATACCAGCCAGTGCTCATTACATCAAATTCCTTCCTTGATGCTCATTACCCAGTTACCCCATCCCCCCACCCGCTGCCCCTTCAGCAATCCTCAGTTTGTTTCCTCGAGTTAAGGGTCTCTTATGGTTTGCCTCCTTCTCTGATTTATCTTATTTTATTTTTCCTTCCCTTCCCCATGTTCATCTGTTTTTGTTTCTTAAATGCCACATATGAGTGAAGCCATAGAGTATTTGTCTTTCTCTGACTGACTTATTTTGCTGAGCATAATACCCTCTAAAAATGTCTCAGTTTTGGTTAGTTCTTAATCCTAGGGCTTTCTTTAGGGCATCTTTCATGTCTTTGTTTTGGAGACTATAGATAAGGGGATTTAAGAGTGGAGTCACTGCTGAGTATGCCAAAGTGATGATCTTCTGCATTCCTGTTGGAGTCCCTGATGTTGGGCTCACATACATCACCACAAGGGTTCCATAGAATAGAGACACCACCATTAGGTGGGACCCACATGTGGAGAAAGCTTTAGTTCGACCAGCACCAGAAGGAACACGAAGCACAGCTCTGAGTACCAGAGTGTAAGATCCCAGAATGGAAAGGAAGGGGCCAAAGATAATCAAGGAGTTGAAGGTGTAGCATATAAGCTCAGTGGAAGGAGCAGGGATGCAGGCCAGTGCGAACAATGGGCCTGGGTCAAACACAAAGTGGTCCATGATGTTGGGTCCACAGAAGGGAAGTTGGGAGATGAGGACAATGGGGACTGGATAGCAGAGAAATCCACTCACCCAGCAAACAGAGACCAGGACCACACAGAGCTTCCCAGTCATGATGGAGGGGTAATGTAGTGGGCGACAGATGGCGAGGTATCGATCATAAGCCATGACCGACAAGAATAAACATTCTGTTGTACCCAGGGAAAAAAAGAAATAGAATTGGAGGAAGCATCCAGTGAAGGAGATGGTCTTGGTCTCAGAGAGGATGTTGACCAGCATGTTTGGGACAGTCGAAGAAATGTACCAGATCCTCTAGGAAGGCAAAGTTTCCCAAGAAGATGTACATGGGCATGTGAAGCCGCTTGTCCCATTTCACTACACAGACAATAACCCCATTCCCCAGCAGGGTGAGGAGATAGACCACCAGGATGAATGAGAAGAAAAAGTTCTGCATCTCCCCCTGACCAGGGAAACCCAGAAGGACAAACTCAGTCACAAAATGCTGTGTTGTTGTGTTCTGGGATTCCAAAGCTGTTAGAGAAACAGAAGCAACTAAGGAGTGAATAATAATGAACTTTTATAGGTTTTGTTAACAATTGACTTGTACAAAGTATTTTTATTTTACATTGTCTCATTTGATCTTCCAAATGACCCTTTGAGCTATAGGGAGGTGTGCTTCTTCATCCTTCTCTTTTACAGATAAGAAAACTGGAGTTCAGAGAAATTTAAGGGGTTACTTAAATGTGCAAAGGCAGGAATTCCTAGATACACTGGCTTATTTGGAGATTGGTTTGGAGCAAACTTCACTTCATTTCGAATATTCCTGTAACATTGAGTCTCAGTAATTTCATATTAAGATCATTGCCTCTTGGATATTCTACATGTAAGTATACACTTTGGATACATTCTTTTACTTTGAAACAAAATTTGAGAATAAATCTGAAACAATAAATTATCTTCTTAGAATTTCACATTCAAAAGGCCAATAAAAAGCAGAGAAGTAGAACTGTGTGGTGGGAGTCTTGAGCCCCCTTGCGTTTCTGCTCTGAGAAACATGCTCTAGAAACCTCAGGATTCTGTAAAATGATGGGGAAATCATTTATGTAGCCCCCTCTAAGTCACATTCTGCTAGGTGGCATCTGGATTTGTAAAACAGTTTAGCTCATTCCCTCTTGAGGAGCTCTGGTTCTCTCAAAGTACTTTATGTTGAGCAAAATCTGTCTCCTTTTTACTTCTATGCATTGATCCTGCTGGGACTCTCTTTTGCTGAAGCTCTACCAAATAAGTCTCATTCCTCTTCCATTATGGTGATGATGGGGGGGGGTAAATAACAAATGGAAGCTATTGTGTCCAATATACATGACCTTTTTTTGGATGCCACCATTTTTTCCTGGCTTGTTTCCCCCTAAGCTGCACTATTCTACATCATGGCTAGGCTTTTGAGGTAACTTGCAGCTGGTATGCCAATTTTGTCTAGTATATGAAACCATGTGCCTTTTTTTCTTCTTCTGGGAATTAAGCCTTAAGCACCATAACTCAACATGTATCATCTTGCTTTTACCTAAATTAAATAATGAATTAGAAGGTTCGCCTTAGGATATGCCAAGACCAGAAAGATCATCCTCATATTGGTTGAGTTAGGAATTGAGACATGAGTATAAATTTGGATGTTGCTTAAAACCTTTCTGAAGCTCTTGATCCAGGCTTGCTTGCTTAATTAATTATTAATTAATTAATTAATAATTAATTAATTAATTTTGCAAGGGGTGGGAGCAGAAGGAGAGAGAGAATCCCTGAGATCATGAACTGAGCCAAAATCGAGGGTCGGCCGCCTGACTGACTGAGCCACCCAGGTGCCCCATGTCCAGGCTGAATTCTTTGTCCTAGAGGTTCCTGGTTAAAATTCAAGACACTTGGCTGGGTAAAACCACCATCAGGATTTTAAATTTAGTAATATCATGACTACAGATATAGGATAATTGACCATATTATTTATTAATGTGGCTGTTAAGATATGAAATTGCGTCTTTATGCCATTTAAATAATCTTCAGAGATCATGAGGCCTGCTTCTCAGTATTTGATCAAACCTGGAGCAAACTGAGAGGTAAATGTTTTACTGCCAAGGTAACTTTGCATATTTGTATTGATCAACAATATTTTTAGAATAATGAGAAAGACTCTAATAAACATGACTTTTATGAAAATCTAAATTTTGTCCAAGTAAGTTCGTTCAATGGACTACAATATGACCATATATATCAAAATTTCTAGAAGAGTTGTAATTTCAAATATACCTCCCATAACTATACCTGTATTTGCTAGAGCACATGCTGTCATTTTTCGTCAGAAAATATAGTTATTTGGCTTGTAATAAAAAAAAAAAGTTGAATGTTGAATTTAAATTGTAGCACGTTATCCATTTACTTATTCATTTAGGCATTAAACAAATGTTTATTCACTGTTATAGTCCCAGCAGTGTGCTACATCCAGGGGTACAATGGTAAGCATGAAAGATAAAATTCCTCCCCTTTTGGAACTTATGACTTACAAAAGCAATCAAGATTGCCACCTCCATCTGTAGTGTCTTGAACTGTGTGTTTCCATAGCACATACCCAGTTATATACTGTGGGCTGGAAAAAGCTATTTATTCCAGCTCATAATAACTTAGATGTTGTGAGTGAGTGTCGTAGCATGGTTGCCAACCTTATTTGACATAAATGAGCTATTTTTGGCTTTTCAGGACAGTAGGCAGAGACATGAGACACAAATTGATTTACTTTACTCACAACCCAGGAAGTTCTTGTCACCAAGAAAAGAAATATAATTCCAGCTCATGGTTTTTGACTTGGAACCAGACCTCATTATTCTTACCTCCTTCCTGGTCATCTGACTTCATGATGCCCAGGACCTTTTGACGTTTGTGCTGCAGTGAAATTTTAGTGACCTGTGGAATATAGGATCAGGAAAAGGGGCATATGGATTTCACAGATTATGTGAAATCTCACGGCATCCATTTCTGCTTCCTCCACCTCAAAGTACATCTATCAGTAGCTCAAATGGTGAACTTAAATCCACTTCTTTCATCTTTCTATTCACCTCAAGTGATACAATGAATGAACATTTGGAGAGATGAGGAGGAACAAGGAGCGTGGATAGTCCATTCTGTACGAACAGATACGGAAGCCAAATCCTCCTCCATAACCCCAACCACTTGTTCGACATTTAAGCCACTTGCCCAGAGAAGTGAGGGGATTCTTTTTCCTTTAAATACTTACATTTTTAAGGTTAATTTGTGAATTTGGTAAAACTAAAGGACGAGGGAACCTGCCGATGACTTTCTTGTTTTCCATTTCCCACTTGTCACTTATCAAGAACTCTGAAAAATAAGAACATTCTGCTTTCGTTGCCCTTGCCGAAGGGTATTTGTCTAACGAAACTTTACTGAACAATATTAGAATCAAAACGCAGTGCAAGACTCAGACTACCTTCTAACTGAAGATTTAATGGCCCCCAAAATATCCAAGACATTTGAACCCCATCTTCCCTAAGTGAGTTGTAGAGTGGGAACTCAGATACTAGAGTGAGTCCTTAATGTGACCATATTACCCCAAACAGAAGTGATGGAGAAATCCTTCCTCTAAGGACCCGATCTACCTGGGGGATGAAGTGGAGGAGAGGAGTGAGTGGGACAGGTTAATGGGAGAGGAGAGGAGAGAGAGATGGAGAGACAGAGAGAGAGGGAGGGAGAGACACGGGGCGGGGGCTGGGTGGGTTTGGGGCCGGGAGGGTGAGCTATCTTTCCAAAATATACCTGTTTTATCTTGGTGCCAAAGTTATAAGCACTTAAATTTTAAAAATTGTTTGTCTATGCATACTTTACTTAATTTTTGATCAACATAAGGTAAAGAATTTCCATTTTCAATTTTAAGTATAGCTTGAACACATTTGTTTGGAAAATAGTCTTCTATAAAAGTAGATTTGTAATGTTGTTGACTTATATGATGCAATATTAGTAAAAATGAAGGTTTAGCACTGTAACGGGCTCAGAGGTAGGAAGTATGAATTCTTTTCCTGGTATCAGGAGAAGGAGAACAAAGAAGATGGGACAGAGCATCTGAGAGGTAGATGAATTCAATCATAGCAAGAGCTCCAGGAGAGAGCACTACCGGGTTTAGGAGTGAGGCTGTGTAAGGACAGAGCAGGTTCTCAAGAATGTAGTCCCTGTACCAGCAACACTTGAAAAATTGTTAAAATGCAAGTTCTTGGGCTCCTTTCTGACTTAGAAACTCAGTGTGGGCCCAGCAATCTGTTTTAACAAACTTGCCATGTGTTTCCGTTGCATGCCGATGTTTGAGAACCACTGCGTAGATGATAGAGCATTAGAGTCTGGGTTAAGGAGTGGGTGTGTGAAACAGCTTGGGAGGGATTTCAGTAGGATCAGGAATTAATTGATCATGGTTTGGAGAGAGGGTTAAGAATGATATTTGTAGGGATACTTGTCACTAGAAGCTGAGTTATGGATGACTGTATCTGGAAAAGCTGGATTGGATTGAAGCATGGGGGGGGGGGCTTTTGAAAGAGGCCTGGGAGAGGCAGGGAAGTGGGGGAGAAGGTTATTCAGGCATCATATGAAAAGAAGTGACCTGGGATAAAAAGGGGGCATTTTTTATGGGTGGGAGCAGAGTTGAACTTAAAGAGAAGGTGGTGGGGTAAAAGAAAACTAGGACACAGAAAATTTTGGTTCTAGCCTAAATGTTTTTACTTACAGCTGTGAGAGCTTGGTGGGCTCATTTCACATTTTAAATATTAGACACATAATTTTTCCTTGTATTCTCCATAAGTCTGATATGAAACTGAGATGAGATACTAGATATGAGAATATTTTGTAAATGTCTATATAATCATAGTATGATCAATGTGGTTCAAGAACTTCAGGAGTCTATTTGTAATTTGCCACTATCTCTTTTTTTAATTTTTAAAAAAATGTTTTAAGTTCTTATTTTAATTCCAGCTAATTAACATACAGTGTAATATTAGTTTCAGATCTACAACATGATGCAACCACTTTATACGTTAGACTGTGCTCATTACAAGTGTAGCTGCCATCTGTCACCATACAGTGCTATTACAATATCATTGACTACATTCCCTATGCTGTAACTTCTATTCCCATGACTTATTCATTCCATAATTGGAAGACCCTATCCTTCACCCATTTGCCCTACCCCTCCCCTCTAGTAACCATCAGTTTGTTCCCTGCATTTATAGGTTTGATTCTGCTTTTTGTTTTTTATGCATTTGTTTTTTTAAATTCTGCAAAGAAGTGAGATCATATGATATTTGTCTTTCTCTGTCAAAACCCTAGTACATATAAGATAAATTCATTTTTTAGCTTTGTTTTTTCTTTAAAATTTTTTTAATTTAACTTGTAGTTAGTTAACATATAGCATAATATTGGTTTCATGAGTAGAATTCAGTGATTCATCACTTACATATAAAAACCCAGTGCTCATCACATGCTCTCCTGAATGCCCATCACCCATTTAGCCCATCCCCCACCCACCTCCCTCCAGCGCCCCTCAGTTTGTTCTCTATCATTAAGAATCTCTTACGGTTTGCTTCTCTCTCTCTCTCTCTCTCTCTTTCTTCTCCTATGTGCATCGTTTTTTTTTTGTTTGTTTGTTTGTTTTGTTTTCTTAAATTCCACATGCGAGTGAAATCATATGGTATTTTGTCTTTCTCTGACTTATTATGCTTAACATGACACACTCTAACTTCATCCACATTATTGCAAGTGGCAAGATTTCATTCTTTTTTTTTTTTTCATTTTAAAAAGTATGTTATTTTGATAGAGAGAGAACATTCCCTCAGAGAGAGTAGCAGACTCCCCGCTGAGCTGGGAGCCCAAGACAGGGCTCGATCACAGGACCTTGAAATCATGGTTCGAGCCAAGGTATACACTTAACCGACTGAGCCACCCAGGAGCCCCTAGATTTCATTCTTTTTGATGGCTGAGTAGTATTCCATCGTGTGTGTATACCGTATCATCTTTATCCATTTTTTAGCTTTATTTTAAAAATTTTTTATAAGATGAATTCCTGTTTAATATTTCTATAGCATGTTATATATGTCTCCACTAGATCATGTGCCATAATGATGAAATCATGTATTTGTTTCCCCCTAGATTGAAAACTTCTATAATTAATGAATGACATTAATTTATCTTTATATTCTCAGTTGACTGAGTTTATAGTGCATAGTAGGCATTTATTGAATGAATTAGTGGTTGAATAAATTTCAGACTTGCCATCTTATCACCAAAAAGCTAATCTACTGAGTTCATGAACTATCATGGAGTACCCACTCTGAGCATCATCAGACAGTCTTAGTGACTCTGACCAAACGTGTAGCAAGGTCACATTTAAACCTGTGGCCTGGGGCGCCTGGGTAGCGCAGTCGTTAGGCGTCTGCCTTCGGCTCAGGGCGTGATCCCAGCGTTCTGGGATCGAGTCCCACATCGGGCTCCTCTGCTGGGAGCTTGCTTCTTCCTCTCCCACTCCCCCTGCTTGTGTTCCCTCTCTTGCTGGCTGTCTATCTCTGTCAAATATATAAATTAAAAAAAAAATCTTAAACCTGTGGCCTACTAATCCCTTCTTGCCTCATATCCCTGTCATGTCAGTGCCCATTCTAAATATAAGCCTCCTTAGTCATTTGCTCTTTTATATTTTCAAATCTATAATCACCATTCTGCTCAATACTTCTTATGCCATCTTTTCCTTTATAAGAGCTCCCTCTCCCTTTTGTATGTTTCTTGGTGCGTGGCTCCACTCTTGACATTTGCCAAAGCCAGAAACTTGATCATTCAAGACATTTTCTAATTCTGTCACCTCCCATAGGCAGGCAGTCACCATATCCTGTTGATTTTCCCTACCAAATGATTTTCAAACCCATCCTGGGCACTTAGGAGATCAACGTAGATGCTTTCTTTGTTTGGATGGTCCAGCAATGGAGTGGAGCTGCTATACATATAATCTAGAAAGAAAAATGGGCTTTATTACGAAGGACTGAGAGTGTGGTTTTAGGAGAAAAGCACCTGGTTTGGTGAGGAAGGAGGAGATCACCCACTCTGGCAATAGCTACGTGGTGACATACTATAGCTGGATCAGGTTCACAACTGATTGACTCAATCTAGTACTATATAACTCAGTGGTCCTCTTCTATCATTGTACTTAAAGGAAAATAAATGATAACATCACACTGATTTAGGATCAATTACCATATGACATACTCTGTGCTCTTGAGCAAGTTAACACCTATTTTTCTGAGCTCTTGGGCAAATACTGTTGAATACATATACCTGGTACAATTCCTGGAATAATTAGACATGAGAAAATTCATAGCTGTTGTTAACACTACCAACAAATATGATTACAAAGTAGCTAGGATAAAATTTTCAGCATACATTTATAAACCTAAATGAAAAACTATATTAAATGAACCTAAGAAACATTAAAAAGTCATTAAGTTTCAGTGTATCACACAGCAGAGCTCTGGGTAGCTCTCTTTTAGCTCAGATTTATTTTACTGTCTTTCTTATATATTCTGGCTCTTAACATAGAGCTTTGTCTGATATAAAGGAAAAAGACATTAAAACATGGTAGTGTTAATAACTCAAGATATAGAAAATAAATGGTTAAAGGAAGGGCACTACATTACCTGTGATGTACATAAGAGTTAAGGGGGATAAGTTATATTTAATTTGGGGTGTTGTATGTAGAAAATAAGTTATTGAACACAACACTGAACAGCCTTCTAATACCAAATTATGTAACTTATCAAATTTCTGAATAATGAGGCATTCCTTTGTGAATCATTAGGCAAGACATTTTTAGGGATTGTTAAGCTGCAGGTGATCTGAGTCTTGGGCCCTGGAGTCAACAGTTCATGTAACACAACTTATTATTAAGTTACTGGAGATACTGTGGATAAAATCACATATCCAGAGACATAAAATCCACACAAGTTTGCAAAAATGTATTAATATTAAAATGAGATTTTACTGGAGCTAGCATCCTCTTGTAGCTGTCTTAGAAAAAATGCAGTGATGCCTAGACAGAAAAGTTACTTACCCTTCATGATAGGGCTACATGTGGAGAAAGCTGGGAATAAACACTGAGTCTGTATCTTCTCATTGATTCCTCTCTTCCCTTTATGTGCACTAAAAATGCAGCGGCCTGACCCTGAGAACCCTGGGATATACAAATGTAACGGTTGCAACTCCCTTTCTTCCCTTCCTGAAGTGTTCAAAAGAAACAGTTATAGCAATAGGGTACTTATGTTGGGCAACAGTGAAAAGAAGCACAGCCCTATAATCCATCCTTGAGGTGTGGGCCTCAATTGACATATTGATATTTTCATGAAGAGCTGTCTAAGAGACCTCAATCACCCCCAGACACCCAGATCTTTTATTTGTCTCACTCAGCAGAGCAAATTTAACAGGTGACTTATATATTCGTTACTTTTGCTGTAGATCTGAACCTCATGAGGAGATTTCAAGATGGGGATACTGATGAATAAAGGTGAAGAGTGTATTGTTGAGACTCGAGGGTGCAATTAAAGTTTCATCTTAGACTATTGTGAAGTCTTCAGTCTCCCCTTGGGATGGCTTATGACTCCCCCAAGACTGCTTGGTGTGACATCCTTTCTTTATCCATAGTTTTCATACAGTTTGGGTTAAATTGGCCCCCAGCGTGAGGGCGGGAATAATGTCTCAAAGGCAATGGTGAGGTGTCTGTGTGATTTGGAGAGAATTTTTTGTTTTGGGAGAAATCTTTTTCACTGTGAAATATAGAAAATGTTTACAACATACATTGTATCCTGGGAGTGTGTTTTCTTCACACATGTGACATCTGTAAATTTTTGCTTCTAATCCTTAATTACTGGTAGAATATTTGTTTTCTGTCTGTCCTATCTGTTCTTTGTTTCTTCTTTCTTGCTTTCTTTTGTATTATTTGAGTACTTTTAGGTTTTTTTCCTCTATTACCTCTTTTTCTTGGTTTTACAATATTTTGTGTTGTGGTTAAATACACATAACATAAAAATGACCATTTTAACCATTTTAAAGTATACAGTCCTGAAACATTAAGTTCATTCACATTATAATGGAACCATCACCAACATTCATCTCCAGAACCTTTTCATCATCCCAAACTGAAGCTCTGTACCCATTAAGCAATAACTTCCCATTCCACTCTCCCACAGACCCCGACAATATATTGGGGCAGTTGGAGAAAATGGTATGTGTAAATTCAAGCAACAGTTGAACCATGGTCACGAACTTCCAGGGATGGCTAATTTTTGGTTTTCCTCTGAATGGTGGTCAGGTTTAGTTCTGGTTCATACTTCTTTGAGGATGAAGACCACTAAGGGTTCCCCTATGAAGTTCCTTCAACTTGATGTGAGCCCTGGGTTCCCATCTCTCCATCTCTTCAGCCAGGCATTGCCATGATGCATACGGATTTAAACTATAGGCAAGTGCACTGTGAACATGAATGACTTTAGTGCTTGCCATTCAGACTTCCAAAAAAATTGACTTAGGAGTTTCATGTTGTCTCTCCAGATTGTCAATATTTTTAAGTTTTGGTTTGGTTTGTTTGTTGATAAATATTTTATTTATTTATTTGATGAGAGAGAGAGAAAGATAGAGAACAAGCAGGGGGAGTGGCAGGCAGAAGGAGAGGGAGAAGCAAGTTTCCCACTGAGCAGGGAGCCCGATGTGGGGCTCTATCCCACGACGGGATCATGACTTAAGCCAAAAGCAGATGCTTACAATTGAGGCACCCTGGTACCCCAAGTTTTGCTTTTTTAATTCAGTATTTTTCGGGGTGCCTGACTGGCTCAGTGGGTGGAGTATGTGACTCTTGATCTCAGAGTGGTGAGTTCAAGCCCCATGTTGGGCATAGAGATTACTTAAAAAAATTCAGTATTTTTCTTTATTCTTATCGGGATGGTAGATTGAAGTAACCAGCTTTCTATTATGAAAACTTGTGTTTACTAAAAATTTTATTTTATCTTAATTAGTTGAGAGAGAGGGAGAGAGGGCATGCACACATGTGTGTGTGAGCTGGGAGGGAGGGGTAGAAGGAGAGGGAGAGAGAGAATCCCAAGCAGGTCCCAACACCCAGAGCCTGAGCTGGGGCTCAATCCCATGACCCTGAGATCATGACCTGAGCTGAAATCAAGAGTTAGTGGCTTACCTGACTGAGCCACCCAGGTGCCACCCTACTAAAAATTTTAAAATAATAATTCAGTTTGGACTTCAATTTACATCATATTTTATAGTCATTTTTATGGGGGGAGCTCATTACTCTCTAGGAGTCGTTATATAGTGGCTTATAGAGGAGTGCCTAGAAGCACATATTATTTTCCAAAAAAAAATTTAATTATTTTATTTTTTAATAATAATTTTTATTATATTATGTTAGTCACCATACAGTACATCCCTAGTTTTTGATGTAAAGTTCGATGATTCATTACTTGCGTATAACACCCAGTGCACCATGCAATACGTGCCCTCCTTTTTTAACTTCAAGTGTAGTTGACCTCCAATGTTACATTAGTTGCAGGTACAACGTAGTGATTCAACAATAATATAAAGGTCTTTTATTCCCGTGACTTACTCGTTCCATAACTGGAAGCCTGTACCTCCCACTGCCTTTCACTCATTTTGCCCATCCCATCACTCCTCTCCCTTCTGGTAATCATCATTTCTCTGTATTTATAGGTCTGATTCTGCTTTTTTGTTTATTCATTTGTTTCATTTTTTTGGATTCCACACATAAGTGAAATCATATGGTATTTGCTTTTCTCTGGCTCATTTTACATGGCATAATACACTTTAGGTCCATCAATCGTCACAAATGGCAAGATCTCATCCTTTTTTGTGGCTGTCTAATATTCCATTGTATATACCACATCTTCTTGATCCATTCATTTATTGATGAACACTTAAGTTGTGTCCATATCTTGGCTATCGTAAATAATGCTGCAATTAACATTGGGGGTGCATATATCTATTGAATTAGTATTTTTTATTGTATTTTTTGGTAAATACCCACTACTGGAATTATTGGATTCTATGGTATTTCTATTATTAATTTTTTGAGGAACCCTCATACTGTTTTCCACATTGGTCATGCCAATTTACATTGCCACCAACAGTACACAGGGTTACTTTTTCTCCACATCCTCGCCAATCCTTGTTATTTCTTATTTATTTATTTATTTATTTATTTATTTATTTATTTATTTATTTTAACCATTCTGACAGATCTAAGGTGATATCTCATTTTGGTTTTAATTTGTATGTCCCTGATGATTAGTGATGACAAGCATCTTTTCATGTGTCTGTTGGCCATCTGTATGTCTTTGGAAAAATGTCTATTTAGGTCCTCTGCCCATTTTTAATTGCTATTATTATTTTCTGGTATTGAGTTGTGTAAGGTCTCTGTATATTTTAGATATTAACCCCTTATGTGACACATTATTTGCAAATGACAGATACCTTCTTCCATTCAGTAGGTTGCCTTTTTGTCTTATTGATGGTTTCCTTCACTGTGCAAAAGCTTTTTATTTTGTGTAGTTCCAGTAGTTTGATTTTGCTTTTGCTTCCCTTGCCTTAGGAGACATATCTAGAAAAATTTTTCTATGGCTGATGTCAAGGAAATTACTGCATATGTTTTCCTTTAGGATTTTTATGGCTTCAGGTCTCATATTTAGGTCTTTAACCCATTTTGAGTTTACTTTTTGTGTATGGTGTTAGAAAGTGGTCCAGTTTCATTCTTTTGTGTGTAGCTGTCCAAGTTTACCAGCACCATTTATTGAAGAGCCTGTCTTTTCCCCATTGTAAAATTTTGTCTTCTTTGTCATAGACTAATTGACATATAAGCATGGGTTTATTTTTGGGCTCTCTGTTCTATTGATCTATGTGTCTATTTTTGTGCCAGTACTATGCTGTTTTTTTTGGGTTTTTGTTTTTGTTTTTGTTTTTGTTTTCCAGAGAGAGTGAGCAAGGGGGAGAGGGAGAGAAAAAATTTTTGAGCAGGCTGCATGCCTAGCATTCTTTTTGGAGTCTGATGCAGGACTCCATCTCATGACCCTGAGATCATGATCTGAGCTGAAATCAAGAGTTGAACACTCGGAGCATCTGGGGGCTCAGCCATTAAGTGTCTGCCCTCGGCTCAGGTCATGATCCCAGAGTTCTGGGATCGAGCCCCACATTGGGCTCCCCACTCGGCAGGAAGCCTGCTTCTCCCTCTCACACTCCCCTTGCTTGTGTTCCCTCTCTCTCTGTCTCTCTCTTTCAAATAAACAAATAAAATCTTAACAAAAAAAAAAAAAAGAGTTAAACACTTAACCTACTGAGCACCCAGGCACCCCTGTGCCAGTGCTATACTGCTTTGATCACTACAGCTTTGTGGTATATCTTGAAATCAGGAATTGTGATACCTCCTGCCTTGTTCTTCTTTCTTAGGATTGCTTTGGCTATTTGGAGCCTTTTGTGGTTCCATACAAACTTCAGGATTATTTGTTCTAGTTCTGTGAAAAATGGCGTTGGTATTTTGATAGGGATTGAATCTATAGATTGCTTTGGGTAGTATGGACATTTTAACAGTATTAATTCTTCCAAACGTGAGCATGGAATATCTTTCCATTTATTTATTTTGAGATTTTATTTTTCTTTATTTGTCAGAGGGAAAGAGAGCACAAGCAGCGGGGAGCAGCAGACTGAGGGAGAAGCAGGCTCCCCATTGAGCAGGGAGCTTGACGTGGGACTTGATCCCAGCACCCTGGGATCATGACCTGAGCTGAAGGCAGATGCTTAACCAACTGAGCCACCCAGGTGTCTCTACCTTTCCATTTATTTGTGTCATCTTCAATTTCTTTCATGAATGTTTTATAATTTTCAGACTACAGGTCTTTTGCCTCCTGAGTGATGCTTATTTCTAGGTATTTTGTTCTTTTTGGTGTAACTGTAATTGAGATTGTTTCCTTAATTTCTCTTTCTATTACTTCATTATTAGTATATAGAAACACGACTGATTCCTCAGTATTAGTTTTGTGTCCTGAAAATTTACTGAATTCATTTATTCTAATAATTTTTTGGTGGAGTCTTTAGGGTTTTCAATGAATATTATGTCATCTGCAAATAGTGACAGTTTATCTTCTTCCTTACCCATATAGATGCCTTTTATTAGAAGCACTTTTGTTTTGTAACCTGAGGTATACTTGCAAAAAGAACATGCCCTATGATTAGCTATGCTTAAATCTTCTTCTTTTTTTTTTTTAAAGATTTTATTTATTTATTTGACAGAGATAGAGACAGCCAGCGAGAGAGGGAACTCAAGCAGGAGGAGTGGGAGAGGAAGAAGCAGGCTCATAGCAGAGGAGCCTGATGTGGGGCTCGATCCCATAACGCCAGGATCACGCCCTGAGCCAAAGGCAGACGCTTAACCGCTGTGCCACCCAGGCACCCCTATGCTTAAATCTTCTTTCGTGTGACACAAATCCATGCTTGTGCACATGCTACTTCTCATGATCTTCCATAGTACTTGGTCTTTCCCCTATTATTGCAATTGTACCATTTAATAAAAAGAAAACACTTGCAATTTTATTATGCATCTCTACTATGAGACTGCGAGCCCTATTAGGGAAGAAAATGTCTCTTATGTACTTATGTATCAAATTTATTTCCTGGTTCAATGTCTGGTATTGTAGATGTTCAACAACAAGAGTATATAGTTGAACAACGAGAGGGAGGATGTCTAAATATAAATGTGATACAGTAGTTACAGTTTGTCACAGGATATTTGTAGAAGCTCTAAGAGGAAAAAAGACATGTCTCATATTTTCTCTACAGTGCCAAAAAGTCTAAGCAAAAAATGTTAAGATGTTCTTTGGACCCTACTTCAACTTTTTAATAAATGGATAGGCTCCTAAGGACTCCTAGAGTTGTTGGGGGGGGGGGCATTGGGGGAATGATTTTCTATATCTAATTATTTAAAAATTCCTCTGGAAAGTTATTCTTTACTTAAAAACAACTGTATTATTATTTAGTTTTTAAAAATTAAAATACATTATTTACTTTAAATGAATTAAATAAATTTTTAGTAAATTTTATATTTAATAAATTTATATAATTTTAAAAATTTTTTTTAAATAAATAATACAGGCATATACACAAAAGTTTAGTTCAAAAGGGGGTTTGAAGCAAACACCTCCTTTACAGTCTTGTTCCTCAGGCACCAAATTCTCCTCACCTGAAGACACTCCTCTTATCAGTTTCTGGATCTCTTTCAGGAGATAGTCTATACACTTACATGAAAGGTAGTTACACTCAGCTACTCGCCTTGCTTTCTTCACTCAACAGTATATCTTGGATGTCAACTATACTTCAAAAATAATAATAAGTCCCAAAATATAATATATCTTGGAGATACTATACAACGTTACATATAGAACTGCTTCACATTCTGTAAGATTGAAGACAGTATTCCATTGCATGACTGAGCCATAGTTTATTTAACTAGTCTTCTATTCATAGGAACTGACATTTTTCTCAACGTTTTGCTATTACAGCAATATGCAATGAATATTCTTATACTTTCACCATTTCCCATGTGTGTAAGAATATCTGGACTGAGTACCTTAGAAGTTGGATTGCTGGGCTACAGGGTGTATGTCTTCTAAATTTTGATCAAAGTTGCCTGATTGTCCTGTATAGAGCTCATAAAATTTATTCTCCCACAGGCAAGCATGAGAGAAGCCATTTCACTCTCCTCAACCACACAGTGGTTATCAAACTACTTAATCTTTGTTATTCGGATGGGTTAAAAATGAGATACCATCATAGGGTTATTCTACTTTATCTTTTTACGAATGAATTCCTGCTCTTTCCTTATGTTTAAGAATCTTTTCTGCATGTTGTCTATATCCTTTTGCTTATTGTCTTATTGGGATATTGTTCTGTTCTCTTACTGTTCATAGAGTTTCATGTATATTAAGGAAACAAACACTGTTTAATTGGCAGATGATTGAGACTTCCTAAATTATTATGGGAAAATAATTGAAAAGTCCTAAAGAAAGAAATACAGGATTAGTTGGTAACAAAAAAGTAACTTGGGCTAGTGAAAAGGGTGGTGGATAGGAAATTTTTATTTTTTACCATTAAAGTTATCCTCAACATGCCACTCCTGGTTCCCAACCTTTATTTTCTTAATCTGCAGATCAGGTCATTGAATTAGTAAAGACATTTCAGTATTAAGATGACCTTTCATTTAGGACCTGGGAGGGAGTTCAAGGAGAACCAGTCCACGTGACTAATATAACTCCTGGGTAGATATATTTACTGATTTACAATGCTAAGCACCTCATATACAGAAAGAAAGAAAGAAAAAAAAAAGCCTAAGTCTGTTCTCTGCAGTTCTGGTGTTAGCTCTTCTTTTACTGTAAGCAGGACTGCCCTGCCCCCACTTCTCCTTGGGAATCTGGAGCTGCTTGCAATAAAAAGAAAAGCAGGTCTGCATCCCAAACTTGTGTTTATGCCAGTCCCTATACCCACTTGTTTCTGATTTGTCTCTGTATTTTTGCTTGGTTTTTCTACAAGATCATCTTTGGAAAGTGAAGGAAGCGAGCCCATGTGCAATTTAGATGCAATAAAAGCAATAGAAAAGAATTTCTGATTTTGTCATGACTAAGCAGCTTGTCTTAAACTAATCTTTCCACCAAAAATAACCACAAAATCTGGACAGAATACCTAACACAATCCTTTGAAGGCACTGGAAAACAGTCAACACAGGCAAGACTTCAGGGGTTACAATTCCAAGAAGGGAAGGACAAGGAAATGAGTTTTATATTCACCTTGAGTGATTTTTTCCTGAGGACGTTTGACATTTCCCTGGGTGGGGGCAGTATGAGGATATGGAGGCATGTGGGAAAGAATGGCAGAAAGGAAGAATAAAGTCTCAGCAGAAAGCAGGAATTTCACTGATTTGAGAATATAAAGGGTTCAGTGTTTGTGGCCACTAGAGAAGGTAGAGTTTGAGAAACAAGTCCTGGAGAGAGGAGAACCACAGAGAAATGAGGCTAAAATATGATGTGGTATCCCTTCAAGGCATTTATTGATTTCTAATCCATTAATGTGCAAGATGAGATTTCAAGAAATCTAGCAGAAAGCAAAACTGGAAGTCTAAAGAGCTGAGCAGAGGTTTCAGGAGCATGGGGTTCAAGGAGCGCAGAAATAGAAAGCCAGGGTATGCTGAAGTGGAGGGGCCCTGAAAACAGTCCAGGCTAATAGATGAGACTCAGAAGACTTCCCTGGAGTATGAGTCACATTCCAGGAATAAAGGCAAGACTGGCCTAGGCTATTTTTATACTTAAATTGAAATCTTTACATGAAATCAAAATTATCAGCCTCCATTTTCTCTACCGCTACAAGAAAGTTAAAAAAAAAAATGCATGCTAAGAAACAGGACAAATGATCAAGTACCAGGGGAAGAAATAAACCACAGATCCATGCCTATAGGTGCTTAAGGTTTTTGGTCAGCAGTACAATGAATAATTTTTGGGAAAAAAATTAGTTAGTTTTTTTTGTTTTTGATGTTCAACATCTCTGATCATCAGGGACAATGCAAATCAAAATCACAATGAGATATCACCTCACATCTGTCAGAATGGCTAAAATAAAAGACACAAGAAACAAGTGTTGGCAAGGATGTGAAGAAAATGGAACCCTTGTGTACTATTGTTGGGAATGCAAACTTGTGCAGCCACTGTGGAAAACAGTATGGAGGTTCCTCAAAAAATTAAAAATAGAAATACCATATGATCTAGTAATTCCACTACTGGATATTTAACGAGGGGAAACAAAAACACTAACTCGAAAAGATACACACATCCCTATGTTTATTGCAGCATTATTTACGACAGCTTAGACATGGAAGCAAGCCAAGTGACCAACAAGAGACAAATGGATAAGGAAAAGACACACAATGGAATACTACACAGCCACAGAAAAGGGTGCGATCTTGCCATTGAGACAACTTGGATGGACCCTAGAGGGTATTTCACTAAGTGAAATATGTTAGAGAAAGACACAATGCCATATGATTCCACTTGTAAGTGTTATTTTAAAAAAATGAATAAACAAAAAGCAGAACCAGACCTATAAATATAGAGAATAAACAAATGGTCACCAGTGGAGAGTGGAGTGGGAGTTGGACAAAATGGGTGAAGAGGAGAGGGAGGTACAGGCCTCCAATTATGCAATGAGTAAATCACATGAATAAAAAGCCAGAGCATAAGGAATACAATCAGTGATAATGTAATAGCAATGTAATGAGACAGATGATAGCTATACTTGTGGTGAACATAGCATAATGTATAAGCTTGTCAAATTGCTGAGTTGTATACCTGAAACTAGTGTAATGTTGTGTGTCAACTATATTCAAAATTTTAAAAACAAACTAGTTTTTTTAACCTGAAAATAAGTTAAATACAATTTTTGTAAATAAGTTAAATATAATATTGGGCTCTAATTTCCCAAGAGCCTTTTTGATGAACACCATTTACATTCCCAGAAGTTTCTGCAGTGCATTTTTCATATCTTTGTTCCTAAGACTGTATATCACAGGATTAAGGAGTGGGGTCACAACAGAATAGAACAGAGTCACAATCTTTTGTGCTCCACCTTCATGCTTAGATGTTGGGCTCCCATACATAACAAGTACTGAGCCATAGAACAGTGAAACCACGGCCAGATGAGACCCACAGGTGGAGAAAGCCTTTCTTTTCCCAGCTGCTGAAGAGACTTTGAGTACTGCTCTTAGGACCAGAGCATAGGACCCCATGATGAAGAGAAAGAGAGTGATGAGGGGCAGAAGACTGAAGGTGGAGAAGACATGTTCTACCACAGGAGCTTTTTTGCAAGTGAGTGCTAGAAGAGGACCCAGATCACACAGGAAGTGGTCAATGATCCTGGATCCACAGAAGGACATTTGGGAGATGATGATGATGGGAATCAAGAACCAGAAGAAACCAAGTATCCAGCAACTGACCACAAGATTGGTGCAGAGACGTCCTGTAATAATGGATGGATAACGTAGAGGCCGGCAGATGGCAAGGTACCGATCAAATGCCATAACAGCCAAGGAAAAGCACTCTGTAGAGCCCAAGGAGAAGAAAAAGTAGAACTGGAGAAAGCACCCAGAGAAGGAGATGACCTTGGTGTCAGAGAGGAAGTTGGCCAACATGTTGGGGACAGTGGAGGTGACATACCAGATCTCTAGGAAGGAGAAGTTGGTGAGCAAGATGTACATGGGAGTGTGGAGTCTCTGATCCCAGTACACGGCACAGATGATAGACCCATTGCCCATGAGGGTCAGGAGGTAGAGAACAGAGAAGAGCAGAAAGAGGAGGATCTGCCCTTCCCTGGGGCAAGGGAAGCCCAGGAGGTTGAAGCCAGTGATTGTGCTGGAGGTGTTGGAGATTTTCATGGGTCTGGGAGCTGTGAAAAGACCATCACATTATTGAATGTCTGTGTAGATAGGGACCCAGATGTGTATCAAAACCACCCAGTGGAATGCAATAAACACTTATATCTCAGTAATTACTATTTTTGTCTAATCCTGAAATACTGTTCTAGTTGAGTTGTTGGACTGAAAAACACAAGAAGTTGGTGAATATCAGTGGGTAGACAGAGATGTTTCTTTATTGTGAAATATATGCAAACATACTTACTACATAAGCTTATAACTTGATCATTAACATAAATGCCCAAGGTAACCACTGAGGTCAAGAAAGAGACTATCACTTGCACCCTAGAACCTTCCCTCACGCTCCATTCCAATCAGTATCCTCTGCCTCTCTATCCTTCCAATTGTAACACTGTCCTTTCCTTATGGTAATCACTTCCTTTTGTTTATTTTAGTAACTAAGTATGCATCCCTGAACAAAAGTATTTGGTTTTGCTTGTTTTTGTAGTTTACATAAGTGAAATTATACTTTTGGCTGACCTCTTTGTTCAACAGTAAGGTTTGTGAAATTCATATTGTTGCATTATCTGTAGTTTCCCCATTTTTACTTCTCTATATTATTACATTCTATGAATAAACCACCAGTTAGAGGAATTATTTCCACTTTGAAGCTACCAGGAATAACTCTATGAAGACATAGTTCATTTTTCCTGGTTCACACTTGCACTCGTTTCTATAGGCTGGACACAGAAGTGTGTATTTTCAACTTTATTAAACTAAACAATGTTCCGTTCTTATTGCACTATTTTTCACTTCTATTGACCATATACGAGAGCTCTGATGGTCTACATTCTTTCCTAATGTTAAGGTCAATGTTTACCAGGGCCAGGGGAATGCTGTAAAGACTGTTTTAATGGCTTCTCCCTTTTTTGTTTTCTTCTGGTGATATTGGACTGGGTGGTTCTCTCCTTGTCAGAACTTTTTTCCTAAAGTAGCTGGTTATATCAAAATTGCTCTGCTCTCAAGAGAGTAGTCCAGAAGTGAGGAAAAAAAAAAAAAGAAAACGGTCCCCAAAGTTGATTTATGAGAACATTGTAATGCATGATGTAATTTACAGCCACTTCTGGGGAGTTTGTTGTTCATCTTACATGAACATTGAGTCTTGTGATCAGCCTTATAATTTAAATAAGGCATTTCTTTACTGTACCTACATTTCCAATGTGCCTCTCCCAGAGAGAATTCTTTGAAAGGCTCACTCAGAAGCATCTTTCTGAAGGGGAAGTTTCACATAGAACTTTTTCGTAGGCTTGAAGTCAGTTTGTGTAAGTTAGTGTACCAGAAATGCTTGGGAATTAGCACAATGCTTTGCACTTAGGTAGCTTTTAATAAATACCTATAAAATGAATGAATAATGCACTTATTTCAGTTCCTAGAAAGAGATCACACCAACAGGGCTATGGGCAAAGCTGACTCAGATTGTGTGGCCTTGGAGCAGTGACCCTTGGGCCTATTGGAATCACTTTCTCTTTTGAGGGAGTTAACAATCTCAATTATTCTGTTTGGTAAGGCAGTCTACCAGCTTCACGAGTAAAACACTCAAATTGTAGGAAATAGCTGCAGCTCACCCTTGTTACTATAGTTCCCCAGCCACCTAGGGTAGATACAGTTCAGGGATAGATGAGCATTAATGTGGTTTTGTGGAAACAAGTCTTTGATGGTTTGGGCTGGGGATATGACTACAAAATTTTCTGTTTTGTAGAGCTGTTCTATTTCTATTTCTATTCTAGTTCCATAAACTGTGGAACCTGATACTACTGCTCTAATGTTAAGGTACATGTAGCAGGAAACTTGAAAAGAAGAGAAAACATTAATTTTTTTGCTCCCTTCTAGTCCCTGTTTGGGAGTGCCTCAAGGCAGAATGACCTTGGATGGTTACACATTTGCATAACGGCTTCATGTTTTTCTCAGTTTAAAAAAAACAACAACACACCACACCACACCACAAAGCACAACCTTTGTTATATAATCCCACCCTTACTCCTGGGTCTTGGTTATGGAAGCCTCTGTAAATAGGGCATACATAAGGAACGTGAAAAATATCCATGTGCATTATCTGGAATGTAGTATCAGTTAATCAAACTATTTCTGAGAGTTGGCATAGTTATGTAAGGAGTCTGACAGTGGTCTTTTGGAGTATTCAAAAACAGTAAGATTTCCCTGAATAAAATGACAGAAGTGTCAGGGGAGAAGTCCTTGATGATAGTGCATTCTTGTGTTGATTTGAGAGGAAGATTTATGATCGGGGACCAGCAAACTGAGTAATAGTTTGGAACTTCTAAACTGTGTACAAAACTTCCCTCTCTGAGCCAGATCTATTTCTGGATTTTGTATGATTTTCACGACATGGGGAACTCATGTGGCCAATATAATTTCCCAAGATCCTGCTAGTTTATGTCTTATACTACAGTGGGTCTTTGAGAGCCTCAGCTGTGGGAGGAAGAGGCTCTGGTTCTTGGACCATAGACTTACACTTTCTAGATGCCCTTGCCTCTCTGATTTTAAGAACGTGTGACTTGGGACTGTGGCTAAGTTTCAGATACCAAGTATTCATCGTTTGAAGGCAAACTTAAAGCAGACATAAAATATCTAATACACCTTTGCGTTACTTTACCCTATTCTCATTCAGGATGAGCATTTTTAGAATGTAGGCTTTCCTGAAGCAACCACATTTCCAAATGCCCTGTTCTTTGAATGGGGCAGTGAACAAACGTCGAAGCCATGACAATACATAACTGGTAATGAATGGAAAGAGGGACTTAGAATAAATTTGTTTTAATATGTGAAAGCCGCATATGGACTCCAATTCCATAAAGTTAGAAAAGGTCCTTTTTAGGCCTAACAGTTTTAATACTGACTCTGAAATGTCATTCAGTTTTCAATAGGTCAAAATAATTTATTACTAATTGTGGTCGGGGCATTTCTTTTCTTCTTTTCTTTTCTTTCTTTTCTTTTCTTTTCTTTTCTTCTTTCCTTCCTTCCTTCCTTCCTTCCTTCCTTCCTTCCTTCCTTCCTAGGCTCCACGCCCAGCATGGGGCTTGACCTTAAGACCCTGAGGTCAAGACCTGAGCTGAGGTCAAGAGTCAGATGCTTAACTAACTGAGCCAGTTAGGCACCCTGTGGTTGGGGCATTTTTAATCAAAGTGCTTTGCAGGATGCGTCTAAAGGTTATTTTTTGCAATAATCACTTCGTCCATCACCTCAAAATATTTTCAGCACTTTGAACGGCTTAATGTTCAAGAAGTTACTTTTCCTGCTTTAGTCTAATATTGCGTCTCTTCCTTTCTTTTACCCCTCACATCCAGTTCACCAGCAAGATGTTGCTGCTTCTAAACTATGACTCGTGTCATACACTTCTCTTTGTCTTCGCTGTTGTCTCCCAAGTTCAAATGACCATCTTTTCTTCCTGGGACTTCGGCAGCAGCAACCTAAAAGAACTCCTTGCTTCTACTTTTGTTCCTTTACCCTCTATTTTCCAAGCAGCAGCATATAACTTCTTAAAAACCGAAACACCAATCATGTTAGACTTTTGAGTGAAACCATTCCCTCTCAGAGCAGTTCTGTGTCAGGGGGTCTCACAGCGCTCTTCTAGAAAACAGGAACGGCCATCACCGTTTTACGCTCCAACTAATATATTTAACAGGACTGTATTGCTACTTACCTTTTACCACTTAGCTCCTCTGTACAGAAGAAACTATGATGTTTACTGGCCACAAGTCTGAGCAGGAGCTGTCAAAAAAAAAAAAAAAAAGGAAAAGGAAAAGAAACAAAATACTGGTGGATTCCTGCTGTATCGACTGCAGAGGGCGCTGTGAACATCAATGTGTTTATGACCCCAGGCTGAGTTAAGGGACTGAGTTAAGACAGCAGTCATCTTTTTTGGGTTTACTTGTTAAATTTGGGAAAGGTTGAGATGGACTAAGTGAGTGAGTGAGCCAGGTCCTGGGATACATAGCTGGAGGAAGACATTTCCTGATCATGGTGTGTGGACGGGTTTGGCCCTGTCTCCATAGCTAGTCTGGAGATGGCTCATGACCACTCAATTCCCTCCGTTAGCTAGCTTGTATAGTTTCCGCGAGGGTGCTGTCACATTTTTAATGTTGGGTAATCTGTAGAAAATACTGAAGAGTAAGGATCATTTTCCTGATTGGGGTGAGTGGTAGGCAGGTGCGCATAATGGAAAAAACATTGGATTTAGAGTCAACAGCTTTTTCTTATTAGTCATAGGAAATTGATACTCCGTTTCTTTAGTGATAAAGTGGGCCTAATAATGCCCTTTCTAAAGGGCTGTTGTAAAGATTATCGAATGAGATAAATGCCTGCAGCAGTACCTGGACCACTGCCTGACCAGTAAAAGCTTAAGAAATAATTGGCTGAATGTGTACGGCTGTGGCAATTTCGAAGAGAGCTATGGACAGAAGCTAGTAGATTATGACTTTTGCTCTTCTAAACCCTTCATAACCTTTTTACCTGGGTCAGCAAAAGGAATTCCAAGCTGAAGTTTCTCAAAAGCTCTTCATTTTCTTAGATGGAGAGGAGAAAAGAAGTGGAAGTGGTTGTGATAAGGATCCTTGATTGTGTTTGTGGAAGTTGTTGAGGGGTTATAAACAGAGCCTGTCAGGAAGTCAGCCCTGTTGTTTTGATCCTTGAGGATCCATTTACTGCTTCTAAAAAGAAAACAGTGTCAAGAGACATCTCTATGCTTGTTATTCACTTCCCTTGGGGGCCTACCTTAATTTCTGTGTGTGTGTGTCTGTTTTTCCAATACAAGTTGAAATACTTTCCTTGCTTTATATCTCATACCGGTAGAATGATATATTGACAAATCAATTGATTGTTATATTAGTCAACCCACAATTCTATCTCTAACTTCCCTAAGTATGCCCCTTTGCAATTCCTCCCTCCTTCCTCTCCCTGACATCACTCTCTACATAACCACTGCTATTTCTCTTACTGTAGATGTTTGCATTTTTCATAGCTATATATATGTGAGAGATATATATATCTTATATATATGACATATATGTTATATGTGTATATTTGGGATCATACTTAATGTATTTTTTCTAGTTTCTTTCATTCAGCACAAGTGTTAGATACAACAACATGAATGAATATCAATCGATGCATTATTCCTTTTTATTTCTGAATCATATTCTTTTATATAGGTAGACATGAATTTTCTCATTTGTTCGCCTTTGATAGATGTTTGGGTTGTTTCCAGTATCGTGTTATTATAAATAAAACTGCTAGGAACATTTGTGTATAAGACTTTGCACGTCCCATGCTTTTCTCTCTTAGGTAAATAGCTAGGGAGAAAATGGCTTTACGATATGGTGGATACATGCTTAACTTTTTAAGAAACTGCCAAACTGTTTGCTCACGTGCTTGTGCCATGGTACATTCACACTAGCAGTGTACGAGAGCTCTGGTGCCTTTGTGTCATCACCAACACTGGGACAGTTGGCCTTCTCCGTTTTAGTGATTCTGGAATGTATAGAGTGGTAGCACATTGTGATTTTAATTTGCAATGCCCTAACGACTAGTGATGTTGAATATGTTTTCATTTGCTTATTTTCCATTTGTATATGTTCTGTTCAGTGTCTGCTCAAATATTTTTCCATATTTTTATTGGGTCATTTGTTTTCTTATCGATATTTTGAGTGTTTTTTAAAATATATTCTGGATGCAAGTCCTTCAGCAGAACCAAGCTTTGCCAATATTTTCTCCTAGGCTGTGGCTTGTCTTTTCACTCTTAATAGTGTCTTTCCAAGAGCAGATTTTTTGATTTTGGTGGAGTCTAGGTTATGAATTTGTTGTTTTATGAATCATGCTTTTGGTGTTGTATTTAAGAAATCTTTGCCTAAGCCAGGGTCACAAGGATTTTCCCGTCTTGTCTTTTAGATATTTTATAGTTGTAGGTTTTATAATCGATGGCCTATTTTGAGTTAATTTGTATTTTATGAGGTATTGAGATACTAAGTTTATTTTTTTTTTTTTTTTTTTTTTAAAGATTTTATTTATTTATGTGACAGAGAGACAGCCAGCGAGAGAGGGAACACAGCAGGGGGAGTGGGAGAGGAAGAAGCAGGCTCCCAGCGGAGGAGCCTGATGTGGGACTCGATCCCGGATCGCCAGGATCACGCCCTGAGCCGAAGGCAGACGCTTTTAACGACTGCGCTACCCAGGCGCCCCTTAAGTTTATTTTTTTTGATATGGGTATTCAATTATCCCAGCACCATGTATTAAAATTACTATCCTTTCTCCACTCGTTGTTTTTGTTTAAAATCGGGACTATTTCTGGATGCTGTTTCCTTCTATTGATCCGTTTGTTTAACTTAATGTCAATGCTGCGTTGTTTTAATCATTTGTAGTTTTATAATAAGTCTTAAACAGTGTTACTCCAACTTTATATTGTCTAGTGTAAGTCCTTTGCATTTCTAAATTTGAAAATTAGCTTTCTAATTTCTATCAAAAAACCCCCTGGGATTTTGATTGAGATTGCATTGAATCCATAGATCATTTTGGGAAGAAATGATATCTTAACACTACTGAATTTCCTAACCCATCGACAAGTTATATCTTTACAGGTATTTATCTCTTTAATTTCTCTCAACTATGTTTGTCGTTTGCATTCTGTAAATCTTTCATATCTTTTAACAGTTCTATCTGTATTCAGTATATTTTGATGCCATTGCAAATGGCATCATTTTTTTTAAATCTCAATTTCTGATTGTTGCTAATGCTTACTTATAGAAATACAATTGGTTTTAATTATTTTATTTAGTTTTTTAAAGATGTGTTTATTTGACAGAGACAGAGTTGCAGAGAAGCAGGCAGAGCAGTAGGCAAGGGGGAGGGAGAAGCAGGCTCCCTGCTGAGCAGGGAGCCCAATTTGGGGCTCAATCCCAGGACCCTGGGATCATGATCTGAGCAAAAGGCAGACGCTTCACTGACTGAGCCACCCAGGGGCCCCATACAATTGATTTTTATATATAGTTCTTGTACCTTGAAATCTTGAAAGACTTGCTTATTAGTTATAGTAACCTCTTTTGTTGATTCCATCGGATTTTCTACATAGATGATCATGTCATGTCTAATTAACGACAGTACCCCTTCTTTCTTCAATCAGGATGCCTGTTGCTTTGCCTGATTGCACTACCATTTGCAATACAATGTTGAATAGAAATGGTAAGAGCAGAATTCTTGTCTTGTTTCTGATTTTAGGAGAAAGCATTCACTTTCACATTTAAGTATGATGTTAGATGTAGGTGTTTGAAAACATTCTTTACAGATCAAAGATGTTTTGAGCTTTGCACAGTGTCAGTATCATAGCCAATGAGGTTCATCTGAGGTGCGATTATTGCTAATTGAAAGCTCTTCACAGATCGAAGAGGCTTCTGTCTACCCCCGTTTGCTAAGAACTTTTATCAGGTATGGGTGTTGGCTAGAATATAGTTCAGTAGGTGCAGGTGTATGATGTGTTACCTAGATTCTTAGGTGCCAACGTGGGCATTTACATCACCTAACAGGGTTAAATGGGAACACTAATGTCAAATTTCAAACAACCCAGTTCTGAGAAACGTTTCGCCTGTCCATTCCAATTGTTAGTTGATAGTTCCCTGTATTAAAGTTTCATTTTTAAAGGAAATATCACATAAACATCAGCAATAACTAAGTCTTAAGAAGGGCCCGATAAAATAAAAACACATTCTCCACGTCTGGTGTTTTCATGGCAGCATACACTACTCATGCCAATGACATAGGAATATTTTCTTAGACAGAGGCTGCATCCATAAGCTATCACCAGTGCAGGTGTTAGCAGCCTATGGCCTGTGATCTCAAGTTGGTTCAGTTTGCCAAGGTGACTCTCACTATCACAGACGTCTATTCATGTGTAGAGGTTACTCTCTGCTCTGAAGGTGACTTGTTCCCATCAAGCTGTGTGAGATGAAACCACAGTGGGGGAGTAGTTGGTCCTCGTGGCTGCTGAATATACTTTTTACTTTGTTTTAATTTCTCTCTCCCTGCTTCCAGGATCCTGAGGGCACCATGCTCTCACTGCCACTCACCTCAGTATCTGCCCTCTAGAGTCCTACAAATTCCAGTCACTATCCTATTTGGATCAAGTTATAGAAATGAAAAACCCTCTCTCCTTATTTCAGCCAGCATTTTATCTTGTAAATTTGAGAGGAAAACTCAAAGGAAATAAAAAAAAACAAAACCAAGGAAAATGCATTTCTTCAGAACATAATTCAGGTAATCAAGATAGTTACCTGAAAGTTTGTTTGAATAATAGAGTTTACGGGATTTATGTACTGCTTCTCATGACCAACCCCCTGCCCCTCATTTTAATCATGTCAGGAGGAACTCTTCCCCAAATATCCACTTCTTTTTCCTTTCTCTGTCACCCTTTCCTTCAACCTCTCACTTTTCTTTGGATAGCAGGTATGACAGCGCTATGGTCAAAAGTGGAAGTGAGGGCTGGGACGCCTGGTGTGGGGCGGACATCCCAGGACACTGCAGGGTTGAGCAGCAGCAACAGTAACAGAGTTAAAGTGGCCAGAACATCACTGGAGAATGGCCCGCCATCCCTCTGTTCTGAGACAGAGGCTGAGATTTGGCCACTGCTGCTCTGACTCTCAGAAGAGGCACAGCAAAACGCCAGGGAAAGCTGCCAGAGAACAAAAGCCTGGAAATACCGGCTCACACTGTGTCCGTCCCCATCCCCCCTCGCAGGGGACAGGAGACTCTACCCAAAGAGGATTGCCTGAGTATGAGCGCGGCAGGCCCCTCCCCCAGAAGGCAGGCTAAAAAATCAAGAAGCCCACACCCGGGGGCGCCTGGGTGGTGCAGTCATTAAGCTCCTGTCTTCGGCTTAGGGTGTGATCCCGGCATTCCGGAAAGGAGTCCCTCATCGGGCTCCTCCGCTGGGAGCCTGCTTCTTCCTCTCCCACTCCCCTGCCTGTGTTCCCTCTCTCTCTGGCTGTATACCTGCCACATAATAAAATAAAATTTTTAAGGAAGAAGCCCACATCCCTAAGATCGCTATAAAAAAGGGGGCATGGCCTGGGTCCCAGTCAATAATTTGGGCTCTGGACAACCCTGCAAACTCTCCTCATCAGAATGACGAGAAGGAGAAGTCCCACCCAGCAAAGAAAAGACAATGAGTCTGTGGCTTCTGCCACAGAAATAATGGATATGGATGTAACCAAATTATCAGAAATGGAATTCAGAGTAACAATGGTCAAGATGATGAGTAGACTTGAAAAAAGTATTAATGAAAATGTTACTGAGAATATAGAATCCCTAAGGGCAGAAATGAGAGCGAATCTGACAGATTAAAAATTCTATGAGCCAAATGCAATCAAAACTAGAGGCTTTGATGGCAAGGGTCGCTGAGGCAGAGGAACATATTAGTAAATTGGAGGATGGGTTAGGAGAAGAAAAAACGAAAATAGAAGCTGGACTTAAAAAATCCACGCCCACGAATGTAGGTTACGGGAGATTACTGACTCAATGAAACGATCCAATGTCAGAATCATCGGCCTCCCCGAGGGGGTGGAGAAAAACAGAGGTCTAGAAGAGATATTTGAACAAATTGTAGCTGAAAACTTCCCTAATCTAGCAAGGGAAACAAACATTCATGTCCAAGAGGCAGAGAGGACCCCTCCCAAGCTCAACCATGACAAACCTACGCCACGCCACGTCATAGTGCATTTCACAAATATTAGATCCAAGGATACAGTATTGAAAGCGGCCAGGGCAAAGAAATTTCTCACGTACCAAGGCAAAGGCATCAGAATTACGTCAGACCTGTCTACACAGACCTGGAATGAGAGAAAGGGTTGGGGGAGCATTTTTAAAGCTCTTTCAGAGAAAAACATGCAGCCAAGGATCCTTTATCCAGCAAGGCTGTCATTCAGAATTGATGGAGAAATAAAGACATTTCAGAATCGACAGTCACTAGCCAATTTCGTAACCACGAAACCAGCCCTACAGGAGGTATTACGGGGGGTTCTATAAAAGTAAAAAGGCCCCAAGAGTGATACAAAACAGAAAGTCACAGCCAATACAAACAAAGACTTTACTGACAACATGGCAGAATTAAAAGCATATCTCTCAGTACTCAGCCTTAACATTAATGGTTTAAATTCTTGCTTTAAACGCCACAGGGTTGCAGATTGGATAAAAAGAAATGACCCATCCATTTGCTGTCTACAAGAGACTCATTTCGAACCCAAAGATGCATTCAGACTGAGAGTAAGGGGATGGAGTACCATCTTTCACGCAAATGGACCTCAAAAGAAAGCTGGAGTAGCAATTCTCATATCAGAAAAATTGGATTTTAAACTACAGACTATAGTTAGAGATGCAGAAGGGCACTATATTATTCTTAAAGGAAGTATTCAACAAGTGGACATGACAACTATAAATATATATGCCCCCAACAGGGGAGCAGCAAGATACACAAGCCAACTCTTAACCAGAATAAAGAGACATATAAATAAAAATACATTAATAGTAGGGGACCTCAACACTCCACTCTCAGAAATAGACAGAACACCCTGGCAAAAACTAAGCAAAGAATCAAAGGCTTTGAATGCCATACTCGATGAGTTGGACCTCTTAGATATATATAGAACACTACACCCCAGAACCAAAGAATACTCATTCTATTCTAATGCCCATGGAACATTTTCAAGAATAGACCATGTTCTGGGACACAAAACAGGTCTCAGCCGATACCAAAAGATTGAAATTATCCCCTGCATATTCTCAGACCACAACGCTCTGAAATTGGAACTCGACCACAAGGAAAAATTTGGAAGAAACTCAAACGCTTGGAGACTAAGAACCATCCTGCTCAGGAATGACTCGATAAACCAGGAAATCAAAAATCAACTTAAACAATTTATGGAGACCAACGAGAATGAAAACACAACAGTCCAATACCTATGGGATACTGCAAAGGCAGTCCTGAGGGGTAAATACATAGCCATCCAAGCCTCACTCAAAAGAATATAAAAATCTAAAATGCAGTTTTTACATTCTCACCTCGAGAAGCTGGAACAGCAACAGAGGGACAGGCCTAATCCACTCACGAGGAAGCAGTTGACCAAGATTAGAGGAGAATTCAATGAATTAGAAAACAGAAGTACAGTAGAGCAAATCAACAGGACTAGAAGCTGGTTCTTTGAGAAAATCAATAAAATTGACAGACCACTAGCAAGACTTATCCAAAAGAAAAGAGAAAGGACCCAAATTATTAAAATTATGAATGAAAAAGGAGAGGTCACGACCAACACCAATGAAATTGTTAGGTTTATTAGGAACTTTTATCAACAGCTATATGCCAATAAATTAAGCAATCTGGAAGTGATGGAGGCCTTCCTGGAAACCTATAAACTACCAAGACTGAAACAGAAAGAAATTGATTTTTTAAACAGGCCAATTAATTATGAAGAGATTGAGTCAGTGATAAACAACCTTCCAAATAACAAAACTCCAGGCCCGGACGGTTTTCCTGGGGAATTCTACCAAACATTCAAAGAATAAATAATACCTATTCTCCTAAAGCTATTTCAAAAAATAGAAACAGAAGGAAAGCTACCAAACTCATTCTATGAGGCCAATATTCCCTGATCCCCAAACCAGGCAAAGACCCCATCAAAAAGGATAATTACAGACCGATTTTCCTAATGAAAATGGACGCCAAAATCCTCAGCAAGATCCTTGCTAATAGAATCCAACAGTACGTTAAAAGGATTATCCATCATGACCAAGTGGGATTCATCCCTGGGATGCAAGCGTGGAACAACATTCGCAATTCGATCAACGTGATACATCATATCAACAAGAAAAGACTCAGGAACCATATGATCCTCTCAATTGATGCAGAAAAAGCGTTTGACAAAATACAGCATCCTTTCCTGATTAAAACCCTTCAGAGTGTAGGAATAGAAGGTACATTTCTCAATCTCATAAAAGCCATCTATGAAAAGCCTACTGCAAATATTATTCTCAATGGGGAAAAGCTGGAAGCCTTTCCCTTAAGATCAGGAACACGACAAGGATGCCCACTCTCGCCACTATTATTCAACATAGTACTAGAAGTCCTTGCAACAGCAATCAGACGACAAAAAGGGATCAAAGGTATTCAAATCGGCAAAGAAGAAGTCAAAATGTCTCTCTTCGCAGACGACATGCTACTCTATATGGAAAACCCAAAAGAAGCCACTCCCAAACTATTAGAAGTTATAGAGCAATTCAGTAACGTGGCGGGATACAAAATCAATGCTCAGAAATCAGTTGCATTTCTGTACACGAATAACGGGAACGAAGAAAGAGAAATTAGGGAATCCATCCCATTTACAATAGCATCAAGAACCATACATTACCGTGGAATTAACTTCACCAGAGACGTAAAGGACCTATATTCTAGAAACTATAAATCACTCTTAAAAGACATTGAGGAAGACATAAAAAGATGGAAAGATATTCCATGCTCATGGATCGGAAGAATTAACATAGTTAAAATGTCCATGCTACCCAGAGCAATCTACACTTTCAATGCTATCCCGATCAAAATACCGAGAACGTTTTTCAAAGAACTGGAACAAATAGTCCTTAAATTTGTATGGAACCAGAAAAGACCCCGAATTGCCAAGGAACTGTTGAAAAGGAAAAACAAAGCTGGGGGCATCACAATGCCGGATTTCGAGCTGTACTACAAAGCTGTGATCACAAAGACAGCATGGTACTGGCACAAAAACAGACACATAGACCAATGGAACAGAATAGAGAGCCCACAAATGGACCCTCAGCTCTTTGGGCAACTAATATTTGATAAAGCAGGAAAAAACATCCGGTGGGAAAAAGACAGTCTCTTCAATAAATGGTGCTGGGAAAATTGGACAGCTACATGCAAAAGAATGAAACTTGACCACTATCTCACACCATACACAAAAATAAACTCCAAATGGATGAAAGACCTCGATGTGAGACAGGAATCCATCAAAATTCTAGAGGAGAACATAGGCAGCAACCTCTACGACATCGGCCAAAGCAACCTTTTTCACGACACATCTCCAAAGGCAAGAGAAACAAAAGACAAAATGAATTTATGGGACTTCATCAAGATTAAAGGTTTCTGCACAGCCAAGGAAACAGTCAGAAAAACTAAGAGGCAGCCCACGGAATGGGAGAAGATATTTGCAAATGACACTACAGATAAAGGACTGGTATCCAAGATCTACAAAGAACTTCTCAAACTCAATACACGAGAAACAAATAAACAAATCAAAAAATGGGCAGAAGATATGAACAGACACTTTTCCAATGAAGACATACAAATGGCTAACAGACACATGAAAAAATGTTCAAAATCATTAGCCATCAAGGAAATTCAAATCAAAACCACACTGAGATACCACCTTGCGCCAGTTAGAATGGCAAAAATAGACAAGGCAAGAAACAACAATTGTTGGAGAGGATGTGGAGAAAGGGGATCCCTCCTACATTGTTGGTGGGAATGCAAGTTGGTACAGCCACTCTGGAAAACCGTGTGGAGGTCCCTTAAAAAGTTAAAAATTGAGCTACCCTATGATCCAGCCATTGCACTACTGGGTGTTTACCCCAAAGATACAGACGTAGTGAAGAGAAGGGCCATATGCACCCCAATGTTCATAGCAGCAATGTCCACAATAGCTAAATCGTGGAAGGAGCCGAGATGCCCTGCAACAGATGACTGGATTAAGAAGTTGTGGTCCATATATACAATGGAATATTACTCAGCAATCAGAAAGAATGAGTTCTCAACATTTGCTACAACATGGACAGCACTGGAGGAGATAATGCTTAGTGAAATAAGTCAAACAGAGAAAGACAACTATCATATGATTTCTCTCATCTATGGAACATAAGAACTAGAATGATCAGTAGGGGAAGAAAGGGATAAAGAAAGGGGGGGTAATCAGAAGGGGGAATGAAACATGAGAGACTATGGACTATGAGAAACAAACTGAGGGCTACAGAGGGGAGGGGGGTGGGGGAATGGGATAGGCAGGTGATGGGTAGTAAGAAGGGCACATATTGCATGGTGCACTGGGTGTTATACACAACTAATGAATCATCGAGCCTTACATCGAAAACCGGGGATGTACTGTATGGTGACTAACATAATATAATAAAAAAACATTATTAAATAAAAAAAAAAGATGTGTGTGATTTCCATGGTGAGAAAAGCAAAACAAAGCCTATGAAATTGCCTACAATTCTGTTGTTAGTCGTCTGGTCTTAACTTATTAATTTATTTTAGGATCCCTTCCATTACTGAGGGACAGTCACCATTTGGGCCTAAGTGCCCCAAGTGACATGATAGAGTGGTGATATTTTTTCATAAAATATAAGTACAGAATAGAGATCCAGATGCTTTTAATAAAAGTATTCCAGCAAAGAATATTTATTGTATTAGTTATAAAATGCATTACTTTCCAGAGGAGGATCTTGATGATTGGAATTAGTGACACAAGAGGTCAGAGTAATTCAGGATTTTCTACTTCACACTTCTCCGTAAGGCTCCTCTTGGGTCTGTGACTGGATCATGTTTGGGTAAAACAAGCTGTGAGCAATTCCTCTATGTCAGGAATTCAGAGAAACCCAGAAGCCAAAGAAACCCCGGGAAAGAGGTCTAAAGGGAGTATTTGGTGCTTAATGTATATGAGGTTGGCAAGGGCTTTGTAAGCCATGTGGGAGAGAACCCACGACCCAGCAGTGCTCGGTCAGGTTGTTCTCCCTCCTCACGATGCCTGCACATCTGCTCTGTGGCAGAGCCACACTCCGCTAAAATCAGAGAGAGCTAAAGTTTTATCTGGCCTGCTCCTCAGAGCCGCTTTGTCAGTCATTTCCAGATGTCACTTCACTAACATGCTGTTTCCCCCAAAGACCTGGTTCTGACTGGATGCACCTCCTGGTTAATAAGGATGGACTTTCCATACTTCCTCATCCTCATCTCTCTCATTTCCTGACTGTCATCCCTTCAGTTGTAAAGATGAACCTCCTCACATTCTTCATGTAAGTTGAGGTGCTATTATTTCCACAAACACATAAAAGAAGGCAGAGCTACAGGGCCCACCTAAGAGCTGTCCTATGCTTGCATGTCTTCTCAACCTACCTCCTTACAGACCTTCTGCTTTCACTGCTGCAGAAGGCAAGCACGATGGAGGGCACGACGTCCTTGGCAGAGAGCAGCCCAGAGAGGGTGCTTACGTTGCTGGAGGCACGATACTGCTTTGGAGAGAAATTGGCATATTTGTTGCACAACAGGAGACTTATCTATGTTTCTCTGGAATCTGTGTTCGATTCCTCCTTGGGGATATAGTCCCTTGTGAATTCCAGAAGTGAGAGTTCATGAGAGAAGATTGTCAGTTATGTGCCAATGTTCCCTTCCCTCAGGAGCCCCTTGATGGGCCTTTGGGGCTGAGGCTCCCTAGTGGTGATCAGATAGATACTCTCATGCTATTCTTAGAACAAATGTGTTTTGTTGTTTGGACAGATTACTCTTTTGATGGTGCAGTCACTATAGCAACACCAGCTGACCTGGGACATGAGCTTCTTATTTATTTTCTTGTTCTTTTACCTTCAGTTTTATTCATTATTTGAGTCTGTGGCAAGTTTTAGATTCTCCTATAGGTCAGTATCAGAGTCATGGCATCAGATTTCTCATGCTCATTCCTGTTGACTCGCTCCATGGGTTGAAAGGGGTTATTCGTTCTTTATACTAACAAGTTTTCTCCCCGGTTCACTCTGTGCTTCTAATATGACACTGATAAGTAAATTCCATTTCACGGTGAACAACTCCAGGAGTAGAGAACATGGGGAATGTGATGGAATGCCACGGTTCTAGAAGACACCTCCCCATGTAGCCCTTTAGGTTATTTCAGACTGTTTTAGCAAATGACCCTAAAGGTTGGCATGATTGTTGAAATTTTCTTTCTTCTTTGTCGTGAGTTATTACTGAGAGAGGCTACTCGAACTTTCGGACCCTTTCGTTTTTATTCCTTTTATGTCGATGTGTGCATGTGTACATGGGTATGAGTGTGCTTAGATATTTGCTAATGTTTTTCTTCTGTTATTGGTTTGGAGCCATCTGTAATGAGACTGCACTCTTGTTAACAATTTATTATTGGCTACACAGCATCCATGAGCAAAAAGTTTCACGAGGGTTTATGACTTGAAGTTTGCTCACTTTCCCAGCATCATTTCTGTAAGGTGGAGATGTGTTTTTGTCTTTTACGTGGTAACAGCACTTTTTGAGTCATGAAAATTGATATCCTAGTCAGCATAACAGCCAGTTTTTTGAGTGATTTATTCATTGAAAGCCTTTGATGTTTGAATGCACAAAGAATTTTCTCGACACTGAGGTCTGCCAGAATTATAATTTGGGAGCAAGAATTTATTCTACTTTCATTGGGTGGACGTTACCACCCCAGATAGTTGAACTGATGTGTTAAACTATAGAATTCAACTGGAGGGAGTTGAGGGGCACTTTTGATCTTTTAAAAAAATAGATCTAAAAATACACAGAGAGACAAACACAAGCATAGTATATATATTCCCATACATAGTAAAGTTCTCCCTTCTGATAAGAAAAGATATTTGTGAAATATTCCCTTATTTTATTTTATTTTTTCCAGTTTTATTGAGTTATAATTAACTTATAACATTATACAAATTTATGTTGTAAAACATAATGATTTGATATATGTATATGTGGAAAATGATTACTACTAAATTTAATTTATAGCCATGACTACACATAGTTACAAAATTTTCTTTTTCTTGTGTTGGAAACTTATAAGATCTATTTTCTTAGCAACTTTTGAATATGCAATTATAATATACGGTTGAGGATAGTCAGCATGCTGTATTTTAGATCCCTAGAGCTTCTTCATCTTATAACTTGGAAGTTTGCATATGTTGACCACCTTCACCCATTTTCTCCACTCTTTATCTCTGATAACCACCAATCTGTTTTGTGTTTTTATGGGTTGGGGTTTTTTGGATTCTACATGTAAGTGAGAACATACACTATTTATTGTTCTCTGTCTGACTTATTTCACTCAGCATAATGCTTTCAATATTCAAGGATGTCACAAATTTCCTTTTCAGTATTTCCTTTTTTATGGCTGAATAATATTCTATCATAATATACATAAAACACGTAAAGTAGAATATAACTTGTATTTTAAATATATTTAAATATATATAATAAATACTAATGAATAATATATATTTTATATATTCTATTACTGTGTGTAACATAAATCCTACCTAACCTATTATATATATTATATACATTTATATTATATATATATATATTTCATATACATATATTGATTTGTATATGTTGAATCTTCCCAGCATCCTGGGGAAAATTCCCGTGATCATGGTGTATGATTCTTTTAATGTGCTGTTGAATTACATCTGTTAGTATTTTGTTGAGAAAATTTGCTTTTATAGTCATCAAAGATATTGGCCTATAGTTTCACAGCAGTTTAAATAGTATTTTTCTGGGTTCACATGTATGGGTATTTATTATGCATTTTATTCCTCGAGATTCTTGGATCTGTCATTTGGTGACTGCTCCTAATTTTCAAAAATTTTTGAAATATTTTGAAAAGTCTTCAAATATTTTTTCTTCCTTGAGCAAACAGAATGAGATGTCATACATGGAATGATAACAGAATCAGCAGAAATAAATGGTTGGATGGGTGGTAGTGTACTAGTTCATATTTCTTTTCAGGTTTGAATAGTGACTATTGCACTTTCCTGTCTGCAACAGGGAGAAGAATAAAATAATTTTGAGTCTAAGTCTACTCTTACTATCTTCTGTATCATATTATTGTAAAAAATAATGTTCACGCACACAGGGAGAGGAGAGTGGCAGTGAGCTCTGCAATGTGAAGATGCAGGGCAGCTCACTCTATCATTGCTAGCTCAAAGAGCAATTATAAGCAGAATGTGAATTCTGTCTTTTTTTTTTCCTTCTTGGGGAATCATTTTGTAGCTGAGAAGGAGACAGCTCTAGAGTAGTTGTTCCTCCCATTCGGCACCTGCCTCTTCAGGAGACGTGGTCTTAAGAATGATTACGGTGAACTGCCCTAGGAAGTCTGTAATTTTGAATGGATTTACTTTGCTCTCAGTTTCATCATTTTTAAAGTTGGAATAGTAATATTATTTACTTAATATGGTTGAGATGAAGATTAAATGAGTTTATTTGTAAGGCAGATACATTTATATATAAAGCCTGACACATTTTTAATACAAAGTAAGCATTTCCTATTATTACTGAGAAAGAGAAAAATATAGTGCAGAGAACCAGTGCCTGAGTGCTATGCTGTAGTGTTCCCCACTAAGCCTGAGTATCTGCATAAAGTATCAGATAAGGTTACTCCGTGACTATGGTGGATTAAGACAAACCAACATCATTTTGTAATCAGATGTGAAGAGAGACAAAGACAAGGGCCCTCTAAAAACCACAAAAATAACTGAACGTCACCTTCTCCCCACTTGTGTGAGTGACTCCTGCTTCTTTACTGTTGACAACTCCAGTCTTGCTTAATTCCTCCCACCTTCTAGGTAAAAATACCTAAGATGCCAATCACTAAATTGCTCACTTTCTGACAGCAGCTTATCTAAAACAGATTCCCATTTTGGTGAACTTTCCCTCAAATCACATGAAGCTCAAATCTTATAAAACCTCTCCAGGTTCTTACTGAGATGTCCTGTGGTTCTTTTGGGATATTCTCCCTTGGTGCAGCAAACTATAAAAATGATTACTACGGCTATCATTATTATCAGTAATATCTTCTTAAGATACAGTCATCATCTTTACTGTAGCCTACAAGATCTACATATTCCAGGCTCTGGCTACCTTAATGATCTTATTCTCATTCACTCCAAGCCAGTCGCACGGGAAATGTACCTTGAACATGCTAGTTTTGCTCCACCTTGAGGGTCTATGTGCTAGAAAGCTTTTTCTGCCTGGAATATTCTTCTTCCAGGTATTCATATATCTTGGTTCCTTGCTTCATTCACTTCTAATCTCCATCTCTTTCAAAAACACTTTATTGACCACCTTGTTTGAAATACACATCAACCGCTTCCCTTTCCTTATTCTATTTTGTTTGTATCACTTAACAGTAAATGGAATTCTGTACCTCTTTATTGTCATTCTCTTGTCCTCTCCAGAGCATAAGCTCTATGAGAACAAAGGTTTTGTCTTGTGCCTTTATTCACTTCTCTATTGCCCACACCTAGAATAATTCCTGGCAAAAAGGAAGAATGTAATAGAAAATTGTCGAAATGGTGAAAGAATTCGTTCTTCATGTCTTAGGAGGCAAGAATAAGAATAAAGCATAGAATCTGTTCTCAGCAACAACATGATGAAAACTGTAGGTGAGACTGGTGTAGGGTGACAGCAAAATTAAAGGGATCACCAAAGTAAAGGGATCACGAGAATGGGTATCTTCATAATTCTCTGGTCACTCTTCCTTAGTCGACACTCTGTTCTCTTATATTGTAGAACTCAAGTGCTTTACGTTTGCTTTCTGCCTATATTACTATGGGACTGATTCTATTTTTTTATGTCTTCCTTTGAGTTGTTTTCCTAGAATATATGTGCAAGTATCTTCTACTTTTTTTTTCAATATCTAACTCAAATGCCATGACCTTTCTATTACATTTTATATTCACCCTTACAGGCAGAATTGGCTATGGCTTTGCTTCTATGATATTATTAAAACAGTTTCACTACGTAACATTCAAGTCATTATATAACTCATATTATTGTATTGTAAGAGGTTAGAAATTTAGAAAGGGACTTGCAGAATGGAAGAGTAAGGGCCTTCAAAAACCCACTCCTTCAAAAAAGCATCAAGCAAGAATTATCAAAACAAGTTTTGTCATAAATCTGGAAAGTAACCAAAGGCTTGCAACAGTTCAAGAATATTTTTTCAATAAAAGAGATGAATTTTGGTAAGAAGAGTTAAATTTGTGGCATTTTAACTGGCGTTATTCTCACTCTGCCTGCTTTCCCAATAGCCTTAAAAGCCAGTAGCCTTAAACCATGGAATCTGTGAAAACCAACAGAGTAGCAGCCACTAGAGAAGGAAGACTAGGTTTGGAACTCCTCAAAAAGCCCCATCACCAAAGAACTCTCACTATTTGGCCCATCTTACAGCTCCCTGGAAAAACCCTATGTGTAGTACTCGTTATTTGGCTTGAAGCAGAGTTTGATCAGTGGGAAAAGCCCTATCTCAGGATATTTTTGAATATAGTGAAGGTAGTTATTCAACATTACAGCTGTTTGGAGCAGTGCTATTAGCTGGGACAAATGGGAACCTGGAAAGGAAAAAAAAAACCTTATAAATTAGGTCTAGGGACTGAGATGTCTATAGTGATCTTTGAAATATCTCAGTGTATTCCTGGGGATCTAGAAGGTCACCCATATGTGAAGGGCTATGCACTTTTCCAAAGAAGACTTAAGAAGGCCACAATGTTTTACTTGAGGCTGCATATGAGGCCCCACACAAATAGGAAATGGGAGTTAAAGCAGTTATAAACTCCTGGAACACTGAAGTGTTGTCCTAACATGGAGTCCCTCTGCAAAGAGAGGATAACCTTTTGGTTAAAGGCATTAAAGGAAATCTCTGTGCAATTATGATCTGACCACTAAGCTAACCAAACAGAGACTTCAGGAGCTACATATAAGAGGTGATACAGACTTTATAGAATTATCAAAAAAAAAAAGTCATTGAAGAAACAAACATCATCATCAGCTGCAAGAACAACCACATAAAACAAAAGCAACACCTGGAAGAGTGGGGGAAATTTGATTTTCAGAGTTGCCACATTATGTTATTTAAAATATCCAGTTTTAGATGGGAAAAAAAAAAGACATGCAAAGAAACAGAAAAGTATGGCCCATAGATGTGATGAGCACTGGGTGTTATATGCAAATAATGAATCATTGAACATTATACCAAAAGCTAATGATGTACTATACTTTCAATAATTGAATTTAAATAATAATAATAGTAAGAGCAGTCAATAGAAACTATCCCACATGTGGGACTTACTAGGCAAAGAGTTTAAATAAGCTTTTATAAACAACTTCAAAGATTTGAAGAAAATTATATCTAAAGAATTAAAGGGGAGGCACCTGGGTGGCTCAGTCATTAAGCATCTGACTTCGGCTCAAGTCATGATCCTGGGTCCTGGGATCGAGCCCCGCATCGTCAGGAGGCCTGCTTCTCCCTCTCCCGCTCCCTCTGCTGGTATTCCCTTTCTCGCTGTATCTCTCTCTGTCAAATAAATAAAATCTTTAAAAAAAATTTAAAAAAATAAACAATTAAAGGAAATTATGAGAATGATATCTCACCAAGTAGAGAATATTAAAAAAGAGATGCAAATTATCAAAAAGAACCAGATGGAAACTCTTTGTTGAAAAGTACAGTGACAAAAATATTTAATAGAGGGTTTCAGTGGAATATTTGAGTATGCAGAAGAAGGAATCAGCAAATTTGAAAATAGATTGAGACTATCCAAACTAGGAATTAAAAGAAAGACAAATGAAGAAAAATGAACAGTTTCAGAGAACTGTAGGGTACTGTTGGGCAACCAACATCAAATGGGAGTCCAAGAACAAGAAAAGAGATAAAAAGGGGGAGGAAAATACTTGAAGAAATAATATACGCCACATTTGATGAAAAATATGAATTAACACATAGAAGAAGCTTAATAAATTTCAGCTGGATAAATTCAAAGAGATCCATGTCTAAACACATCAGGGTCAAAATCTTGAGAGAAGAAGACAGAAAATTTTGAAAACAGCAAAAGAAAAACAACTCATCACATAGAAGTGATCCTAAATAAGATTAACAGCTGACCTCTCATTCAAAACCATGGAAAGCAAAATGGAGTGAATTGACATTTTCAAATGGACTGAAAGAGAAAGATTGTCAACCAGTTATCTTATATCTAGTAAACCTATCTTTTACAGAATAAGGAAAAAATGAAGACATCCACAAACAAAAATGGAGATAATTTGTTGCTAGCAAACTTGCATTACAGCAATATTAGAAGAAGTCCTTCAGGTAGACAAGAAAAGACTAGACTTGAATCTGTTAAAAAGTAAAGATAAAGAAGATGTGGTCCATATATACAATGGAATATTACTCACTCATCAGAAAAGATGAATACCCACCATTTGCATCAACATGGATGGAACTGGAGGGGATTATGCTAAGTGAAATAAATCAAGCAGAGAGACAATGATCATATGGTTTCACTCCTATGTGAAACATAAGGAAAGATGGGGAGGACCTCAGGGAAGGGAGGGAAAACTGAAGGGGAAGAAATCAGAGAGGGAGACAAACCATGAGAGACTCTGGACTCCGGGAAACAAACTGAGGGTTACAGAAGGGAGAGGGGTGGGGGATGGGGGTTACCGTGATGGGTATTAAGGAGGAGATGTGTTGGGATGAGAGCTGAGTATTATACACAACTAATGAATCGTTGAACACTGCAACAAGAACTTATGATGTACTATATGCTGGTTAACTGAACATAGTAAAAAAAAAGTAAAGAACACCAATAAAGATATCAATGAAGGTAAATATAAAATACAGTATAAATATATTTTTACTTGTAACTCTTTTCCTCTTCTGATTAAAAAAACAACTGCATAAAGCAATAATTATAAAACCGTGTCAGTGAGTTTATAATGTATAAAGATGTCATCTGTATGACAACAAAAGCAGAAAGGAGGGAAAGGAGGTACACTGAAGCCAAGTTTTTTTATCCTATTGAAATTAAGTTGAAACTAATCCACATAGATTGTTTTAAGATGGAACCACTGAGAAAATATCTCTAAAAATACACCAAAAGAAACAAAAGGGGAATGAAAGTGGTATACTAAGAAATATATATTTAACACAAAAGGAGGTAATAATGGAGGAAGAGAATTTCAAAAATAAAGGAGAGGAAGTCATCTTTCTCACTCATTTTATGAGGCCAGTATTAGTCTGAGACTGAAACTAGACAAAGTTGTCAAGTAAAGAAGTAAATAGAACTACAGACCAATATCCCTTATGAGCTAGACAAAAAATATCTCAAAACAATACTAGCAAAACAAATCCAGTAATATATAAGAAGGTTAATACGCCATGACCCGTGGGATCTATCACAGGAATGCAAGGTTATTTCACTTTGAAAAGCATTTAGTGTTATTTACCGTATGAATAGAATAAGGACAAAAATATATGATCATTTCAATAGATACCAAAAAAGCATTTCACAAATTCCAACATTCTTTCATTATAAAAATCTGAAAGAAAGAAAGAAAGAAAGAGAGAGAGAGAAAGAAAGAAGAAAAAGAAAGAAAGAAAGAAAGAAAGAAAGAAAGAAAGAAAGAAAGAAAGAAAGAAAGAAAGAAAAGAAAGAAAGAAAGAAAAAGACTGACCGACCTAGGAATAGGAGGGAACTTCCTGAACCTGATAAAGGGCATTTATAAAATACCCATGACTAACCTTACATTTAACAATGAAATACTCAAGGCTTACCCACTATCATGAGGAACAAGACAAGGATAAATGTTCTTGCTGCTTATATTTAACATTGTACTAAAAATTCTAAGCCTCCGCAAGAAAAAGAAATATAAGGCATCCTGATTCTATTTACAATAACATCAAAAAGAATAAAAATCCGACAGATTAATTTAGAAAAAAAAAGGCAAGACTTGAATACTGACTAGAACTACAAAACATTGTTGCAAGAAGTTACTATAAATAAATAAAGATCCTATAATTGGATTGGAAGATTTAATACTATTCAGTGGCAATACTCCCTGAGTTATCTTCAACAGAAATTAATGACGTGACCTCCATCTTTTTTCATGTTCTGATGGCTCATTTCTTTTTGTTACTGAAAAATATTCCAGTGTATAGGTGTATCAGAGTTCGTTGTCCATGCCCCTGCAGAAGGCCTTCTTTGTTGCTTCCAGGTTTTGGTAATTACGAATAAAGCTACCGTAGGTATTTGTGTGCAGGTCTTCTTTGTGGGCGTATGTTTTTGAATCAGCTTGTGGTGAATGGTTGGGAGTGCAATTGCTGGATAGTGTGGTATAATTAAGTTCAGGCTGGAGGAGACTGCCAGATTGTCTTCCAGGGTGGCTGGATCATTTTGCATTCCCAGCGAATGGCCAGTGAATGGCAGTTCTTGTTGCTGACATCTTTGTCAGCAGTTGTTATCCTCAGTTTTTGGCTTTTGGCCGTTCTTGTTAATGGCTTGTCATGGTATCTCATTATGTTGATTTATAATTCCTTAATGATGGGTGATGTGGAGCATCTTTTCATGTGCTTATTTTCCACCTGTACCTCTCCCTTTGTTGTAATGCCTTTATCTGGATTTGGGAATAGGATGATGGTATAATGGTGAGCCCATAGAATGAATTAGGAAATGTTCCCTCTGTTTGTATTTTCTGAAATATATTGAGGAAAGTTGGTATCATTTATTTGTTAATTCACGAGTAAAATCATTTGATCTTGTTGATAATGTTTTTTAAAGTTTATTGTACTTTTTAAATATATAGTAATAGGTACTAGATGTATACATATAGATATATTCAGATTATTTCTCCTTGTGTGAATTATAGTTTGTGTCTTTTGAGGAATTTGTTCATTTCATCTAAATTATTAAATTTGCGGACATAAACTTATAGTTTCTTTACTACTCTTTTAATGTCCTTCTATGTCTTCTTGCTCCGTTTTTTTGTTTTGTTTTGTTTTGTTTTAACTTGCTTAACCTGGCTAGAGGTTTACTAATTTTTAATAATATTTTCAAAGAATTGGTTTTTGTTTCATTGATCTTTTTTTTGTTTTCAATTCAATTGATTTCTGCTTTGAATTTTATTAATTTTTCTGCTTGTCTTACGCTTAATTGTTCTTTCTCTAGATTTCCTAAGGTAGAATATTATGTAATTAATTTTATATATTTGTTCTTTTCTAATAGATGCATTTAATGCTATAAACCTCCCTCTAAATACTGATTTTGCTGCATCTCTCAAGTTTTGATGGGATATGTTTTCATTTTCATTCAGTTTAAAATGGTTTCAAATCTCTTGAGACGGCTTTGTTGCCACATGTGTAGAAGAGAAGTATGTTAAGTTCCAAATATTTGGGAATTTTCCAGTTATCTTTCTGTTATTGATTTCTACTTGAATTTCAATGTGGTCTGATAACATACTTTGTATTATTTCTATTCTTTTAAACTTTGTTAAGGTGTGTTTTATGGCCCTGAATATGGTCTATCTTGGCGAATAATGTTCTATGCACATTCGGAAAGAATGTGTATTCTGTTTTTGGATGGACTATTTTATAAATGTCAAGTAGATTTGGTTTATTAATAGTGCTATTCAGGTAAACGGTGTCTTTACCGATTTTCTTCCTGCCTAATCTATCAGTTACTTAAAAAGAGACGTTTAATTTAACTATAATAGTGGATTTCTTTCTTTCTCCCTCCTTGCAATTCTCTAAGTTTTTACTTCATGTGTTCTTAGGCCCAATCACATTAATATTGTTATTTTTAAGTTTGGGAAGCATAACTTTAGAAAATTATATAAAGTTATAAAATATTGTAAGTGTGAAAAAATTAATGGAAATGCATAAAGTGCATCATTTGTTTTACCTAAAAAAAAGAAATTAATGACTTGACTTTAAAATTCATATGGAAATGCAAAGTTGGAGGACTCTCACGTCCTGATTTCAAAGCTTACGACAAAGATACAATAATCTTGTACTAGCTTGTTGTGGTACTAGCATGATAATAGACATATATATATTTAGAATTGTGCGTCCAGAAATAAATCCTTATATTTATTGTTTATTATTCCACAAGAGTGCTGAGATAAGTCCCTAGGTTGGTGGGGGGGGGGGGGATAGTCTAAACAATGGTGCCGGGACAACTGGGTATCCATATGCAAAAGAATGAAGTTGGACCCCTATCTGTCACCACATACAAAAATTATTTCATGATGGTCCATAGGCTTAAATGTAAGAGATAAAACTGTAAAACTCTCTGAGAAAAAAGGCATAAATACTTGTGATGTTGGGTTAGGCATAGTTACATGAAAAGAGGTTTAATATAAGTGATTAGGAAAATGCAAATCAAAACCATAGTGAGATACTACTTCATAATGTCTAGGTCAGAAAAAAAAAGAAAAAAGAGGACATGAGGAAGGGAGAGAATAACAAGTGTGGCTGAGATGTGGAGAATTTAAGACTCTTAATAATTGCTGGTGGCATTATAAAATAGTACAGCAAATTTGGAGTCCAGAAATTCTTCAAAAGAGTCATCACATGATATAGTAGTTTTACTTAGGTATCATTATGGACTGAATTGTGTCCTTCCAAAATTCATTTGAAGCCCTGATCTCCAATGCAACTGTATTTGTATATAGGGCCTTTAAGGAGGTAAAGTTAAATGACGTCAAAAGGGTAGGACCTTAATCTGATAAGACTGCAGTACTTACAAGAAAAGGAAGAGACACAGCAGTGCCGCTCCTACCATGTACAGAGGAAAGGCCATTTGAAGATACAGTAAGAAGGTGGTTGTCTGCAAGCCGAGGAAAGAGGCCTTACCAAATACCAACTCTGCTAGCACCTTGATCTTAGACTTCCAGTCTCTGGAACTATGATAAAATAAATTTCCATTGTTTAAGCCACCCAGCCTGTGGTATTTTGTCATGGCAGCCTACATGGGCTAGTATATATCCAGGAGAAATGAATACATATGTTCACATAAAAATGTGTACATGGATATTCCTAACATCATTATTCATATTAACAAAAAAGTAGGAACAGCTTAAATGTCCATCAGTTGATGAATGTGTAAACAAAATGTGGTATATCCATACAGTAGGATATTGTTTTACAATAAAAAGCAGTAAAGTACTTACACATGCTATAACATGGATGAGTTGTTTGTGGATACACATTATGCTAAGGGAAAGAAGCCAGCCACAAAAGGCCACACAGTGCATGATCCCACTTTTTTGAAATGCCCAGAATAGGCAAAATCCACAGGGACAGAAAGTAGATTAGTGGTTTCCAGGGGCTGAAGGAAGAGGGGAGTAGGGAATGCCTGTTAACGGGTATGGGGTTTCTTTTTGAGGTTATGAAAATACTGTAAAATTTGTTAGTGGTGATAGTTGCACAATTATGTGGATAAACTAAAAACACTGAATTGTCCACTTTTAAAAAAGTGAATTTTATGGTATGTAAACTGTTTTTCAATCAAGCTATTATAAAATAAAGCAAGAAGGTTAGAAAACTTTATTTCCATCACTGGGGTGTGGTCTCTCAGAGGACAGGAAAAAAATATTGCTAATCTGGGTTATTCCAAAGGCTAGTACAGCACCAGGATAGTATTTCATATTCTCTATTCTTTTTAATATACATATCTCCCAAATGTAAATGTGTAAAAGTATTCAAAAGAGACTTACCTATCTGAAATATAAAATTTTTTTAGCGAAGTGATTATTTTACTTGTGTTATGACATGTCTTATTGTTATCTAATATTCAATATGGTTGATTTGCACTAAGGGGGCTTTGAAAAGAAAAGGAATATAGATGGATGTGGTTTCTTTTGGTGTTATTGTGGAGTTTAGAAGTCCTTAATTTTTTTTTTTTAAGAGGGAAGCAAGGGAGGTGCAGAGGGAGACAGAGAATCTTTAAGCAGGCTCCATGCCCAGTGTGGAGCCTGGCGCAGAGCTTGATCTCACAACACTGAGATCATGACCTGAGCTGAAATCAAGAGTTAGATGCTTAACCGACTGAGCCACCCAGGTGCCGCACAGAAGTACCTAAATTTAATGCATGGGTTCCCAACCCTCTCTCTGTTTTACAATTTCTTAGGGAGATTTTCAGAATACCGTGCCTACACCCCACCCCCAAATCTGAGTAAATTGCTTGAGAACCACTGCTTGAGTGGAGGTAGCTGTTGTGATTACTGTGAGCCAACAGGAAATCTGTAAATCAGAGGTTTTCCAAATGTAGTGTGTATTATAACTCATGAGAATAAATGCAGATCCTACTTCAATAGGCCTGAGGTGGGCCCTGAGATCCTTCTACCTTCTAAGAAGATCCCCAGTGATGCCCAGCAAATGATCCCAAACCACATTTTCAGTGGTAAGAGTTGTATATTTTCAAATGTGCAGAGTGAAAGCATGGTTAGTAAGAAGAAAATGAAATAAAGCAGTTGCATTATTAGACAAAGGGATTGATGAAGAGCAGGAAGCAGGTAATTTCTTAAGACAGTAACTTTCATCTTTGTGAGGCTCCTCCACTGATTTGATTATCATTTAATCATTGGTCCAACCACTTTAGGTTGACCTCGCATTTTTCTAGAAGTTCATTCATTTCATCCATAGGATATATAAAATATAGATTGTTATAGAGTTCTCATAATTTCTTTAGATATGGTCCTGACTGTTGAAAGGATGACAAGTATGATAGACTCTAGTGAGGAAATAAGAACAAATTTATTTTCTTTATTTAAATTGACATTATTGACATTTTTGTCCTAGGTGTGACATTGGGTTCTGGAGTTACAGAAATTAATAAAACATAGGCCCTGCTCTTTAAAAATTGAGAGTCTGTTAAGGATGGGGAGACATGTAGGACTGATTTATGGACAGCTAACTAAAACACAAGAAGAAAATGAAGGAGATGTTCAATAGAAGTCCACATAATGTGCTATGGAAGAGGGAGTTAATTTCACCTGGGGAAAGGCTTCATTGATAACCCGGTATTTAGAATTTTGAAATGCCTCCTTCAAAATATTCACATCTATTTGCCAGTTTCTTAACTGGTCACTGACAGGAAGCTCACAGTCTGAACTCATCTGGGAATAAGACACTAACATCACAGACCAGTTTTAGGAACCTCCTAGAACTTTCTTCAAGGCATCCTTCATTTCTTTATTCCGGAGGCTGTAGATCATGGGCTTGGAAAAGGGGGTCAAAACTGAGTAGAATAGAGTTGTGAACTTCTGCATTCCCTCTGCTTGCCCTGACCCTGGGCTCACATACGTTATCATGACAGAACCGTAGAAACACAACAGCCAGATGTGAGGAGCAGGTAGAAAAGGCCTTCTTCTGGCCACCATGTGAGGGCACCTGCACTACGGCCCTCAGCACCAGGGAATAGGAACCCATAATGTAGAAGAAGGTGGCAAAGATGAGGAGGGAACTCATGGTGCCACATATGAGAACTGTCCCTGGGATTGGGACACAGGCTGAAGCCAAGGCCAGGAGAGGACCCAGGTCACACAGAAAGTCATCAATTACATTCGGGCCACAAAACGGTAGCTGGGTAACGAGTATCACTGGGATCAGAAACCAGAGGAAACCGGCGGCAGATTGCCAGGAACCGGTCATAGGCCATGATGGACAGAAAGAAACATTCAGTTGTGCCCAGTGAGAGGAAGAAGTACAACTGGAGGAGGCACTGAGCGGAGATGGTTTTGGTCTGGGCGAGGAAGTTGGCCAGCATATTGGGCACATCAGAGTTGACATAGCAGATTTCCAGAAAGGAGAAGTTGGCCAGCAGAATGTACATTGGGGTGTGGAGCCTGCAGTCCCAGCGCACTGCACACACGATGGCCATGCTTCCAAGGAGCGTCAGGATATAAGTCACAAAGAATATGGAAAAGAGGAGGAACTGTTTTTCCCAGCAGCAAGGGAAGCCCAAGAGGATGAATTCACTCACCATGTGAGAAATATTTCTGGCCTCTGAAGTCATTTCCTTCTATCCTATGAGGATTATAGCAGAGGTTACATGTACAAAGGGTATTACGCCCCCTGACTCCTCCCCAGGAGATGGCACATTCTCCAGATTATAGGGGAGGGGTCTGGACCAAGGGTTCCTATTTTTGAGGGAGTGCTCCTACAATACAGTGGTTGAGTATACTCTTCTATAAATGACTCTTCACTTTATGCAGACCACTGTCAATCAATATACTAAATGTGGGTGAATATTTTGAAAAAAAAGTTTTCTTTAAGTTAAAATAGAAATTCAGGTATTTCCTATCTGCATCTCCCATTGGGTTGCCAGGTGTCCCCAAGTTTGGAGAACATTCTCTATTGTCTAGACACCTAGCAAATAGGTGGCTGACCTAGGCTAAATTGAGATATAAACGTTGACATTGGCAATTCAACTACAAAAAAAAAATTAGAATTGTCAGCGTTACTGGACAAAACAGTACTATCAGATAAGTGACATAAAGGAGAGAACATGAGGCTTTGAAACCAGCTATGTAGGGGCGCCTGGGTGGCACAGCGGTTAAGCGTCTGCCTTCGGCTCAGGGAGTGATCCCGGCGTTATGGGATCGAGCCCCACGTCAGGCTCCTCCACTATGAGCCTGCTTCTTCCTCTCCCACTCCCCCTGCTTGTGTTCCCTCTCTCGTTGGCTGTCTCTATCTCTGTCAAATAAATAAATAAATAAAATCTTAAAAAAAAAAAAAAGAAAGAAAGAAACCAGCTATGAAAATAACCACAGAGTGACTTTAAGGGAGTTCTAACTTACCTACATTAAGTGACCATTTATAGGCCATTAGTATCTATCCTCTATCTGTAGGATGCTGCTGTGTTACATGGGCTCCAGGCTTTGATATTATTAGAACCATATGAGGGAGCCTTTGAAAGGTGTAGATTCCTGGGCTCCACCTGGGTTTGGGATCCACTGGTGTGGCAGAGCACGAGCTTTGGAGACATTACAGTTCTTGGCTTTGCCACTGCCTGAGGAGTATTTTCTCAGGAAATAACTTAAGCTCTGAGACTATGTTTCTTTCTCCATAAAATATGAATAATGAGACCTCCACAGCAAGGATGACATGAAAATTGCATAAAATACTGTATGCAAAAGCAGTTTAAAAATTATAAAATGCGGGGCGCCTGGGTGGTGCAGTCGTTAAGCGTCTGCCTTTGGCTCAGGACGTGATCCCAGCGTTCTGGGATCGAGCCCCACACCAGGCTTTTCTGCTGGGAGCCTGCTTCTTCCTCTCCCACTCCCCCTGCTTGTGTTCCCTCTCTTGCTGGCTGTCTCTGTCAAATAAATAGATAAAAAATCTTTTAAAAAAATTATAAAATGCTACAGAAATATAAACTATTCTAAACTGTTCAGGGCTCGTTAGGCTAGATGTTACACTCCTTTGTTGATCTTGTAAATTAAACTGATTTTAAAGTGCAAAAGAATGTTTTTCCTCGTGGAATTTTAGCCATGTGACAGACTAAGTACGTGTCGTATGTGTGTGAATAGGGGACCCTTCTCAGTCCTCTCAGACCACACTGAATACAACTCCCTCAGAAGCTTCTTTTGAAGACCATTTGTTGTCCATCGGACACACCAGAGGCTCTCTTTTTTTCTTAATAGACTGTCTTCCTTGGCACAGTTACCATTGTGGTCTTATATGATAGGATCATTTTCCCGGTGGCTACACCTTAGTGTGTATTAAGGCCACGTACTGTTAAGCCTACAGAACTTCCTGGGTGATCCTTCCCCCACTGCCCCTCACCCATGCCTCGCCCTTCTGTGGGATTTCCTGGGAAATGAGGGTCAGACCGTATGCAAATGAGCATAACAGAGGAGAACCAACAAATACTATTTCAGAAGAGGCAGATTTATGGGAATCGGGGTCCTTTTCTCCTCTGGTATTCCTGGATTTTGTGGTTTATTCAGCCCTGGAAGAAGCCTGGCTCTTCTTTTGGATACAAGGGAATAGAGAGAAGCTTATCTAAATTTTAGGCGTTGACCTAGGCCAAGTTAAACCCCGAAATTTGGTATATGGTGTATCATCTGTTTCACCTTTTTCCTCCTTTCCCATTCTAGAAGCTCAGAAGTCAAATGCTCCATTCACCTTTTCTTAACAATACCAGTTCTCTGGGCGGGGGGAGGGGAATCCAGTAAGCTCATGCATAAGCTGAACCCCCAGCATCTGTGAAGACTTTAGCAGTTTTCATTTTCCATGTTATGTACACGAGGGCACCTGACCCGGTGGCGCACACACCAGATGTAATGGAGCAGCATTTACTGGGGAAACTTGTAGCCCCAGGTTCAGTCACAGGCATGCAGGTCCCTTTTATTTTGCTCATTATAACCACAGTGGCATACCGAAATCTAGGGATTACATTCTAAGAAGGCACATCAACCCTTAAGCTGTGAGGTTTTTTTGGTTGGTTTGTTTGTTTGTTTTTAGCAATAGGATTAGGGAGGTATTAACCCCTCCACCAATGTGATTAGGGCCAGGATATAACATCAACATGAGGAACTAAACTTGGTTTAGTCTTATTTCTAGACTCAGAGTTTGGGGCTGGGGGAGAGGGGCGCCAGCGTTTCTCCTAGTGCGCTGGGGTTTGTGGTTCAAGCTTTGCAGTTGCCTCTTTAGGATATGACAGGCTAACAGCAGGACTCTTCCCCTCAGCCACAGGAAGGAGGAAGTCATTAAGCACCAGGCAGTAGATGCTTCATTTCAATGGAACCTCATAGGACGCAACTTGCTCTTTGGGAGGGTGGCTTGAAAGGGATTCTTTTGAACAAGTTAACCCTTATGTCTAGCATGTATCTTTTCTTCAGGGAGTTCTTCTTAATTACTCTATAGGAAGCCACAGCAAGGATTATTGCCTCCATTTCATATATGTGGAGATAAAGACTCAAGGAGATTAAATGCCTGAGATCCCAAAACAGTAAGTGACGGTCAGGACAGGAGTCCGTGCTTTCTGGCTCCTACTTTACTGTCATCCTTTCAATGGAACTTCAGGGTGGATGCACCCAGAATGTCTCCCGCTCCAGGGAAAAAGTGCATCAAATTAATAAAATGGATAACTGTTGGTGCTGTAGACATCACCACGTCATCTGAGGGGAGGGAGGTGGCGTCTCCCGAACTTCCCTCAAATTATAACACTTTGGTGGAATTGTGTTTTTTTCCTTTTATTTTTCATTTTACATAGCTATCTCTCTCCTTTTTTAAATTTATTTCTTTATTATGTTATGTAAGTCACCATACAGTACATCATTAGTTTTTGATGTCGCGTTCTGTGATTCATTGTTTGCATATAACACCCAGTGCTCCATGCAACACGTGCCCTTGATACCCATTGCTGGCCTAGCCCATCCCCCCACCCCCACCCCCTCTGAAACCCTCAGTTTGTTCCCTGGAATCCATAGTCTCTCATGGTTTGTCTTTTTTTTTTTTTTTTTGGTAATAAAAAGTTAAAAGGCACAGAAATGCTACCCTGAGTACGGTAGTTATTTTACTCTTACCTGACTTTTCTGCTGTCCAATGTTAGCTGCTCTGTTGTGAGGAGGCAGGTCACCTCTTACCCATTTCTGCAAAATTAAGATAAATAATTAAAGAAGTAATGAAATTTTTTTTTCTTTTTTAAAGAGAGGGTATTAAGAAGGTATGATAGGACACGTAAGGGGGCTACATGCACACTTCTTTGCAGTTTGGGGTGTTAAAATTCTATTTGTTGCAGCCTTTGATTTATAAAAGGCCTTTTATTATTTACACTTTCTTCACCACTTAGATAATGTTATTGCATTTCCACACTGCTTGCCTCAGTCTCTGTTTTCCAGTTGTTCTTGTAGCATGAAGGACAACTGGTTCAGTGTGCTGTGTCCTAGGGACTCACTTAAGTGAGTAGTTGGATTCCATTCTTTGTACTCTGGAGGAGATAAGCTGTCAAGTCGGACCTTCTATTTCTTGGGAAAATGTATTGTTCATAGTCACTGGCCTCAGAGATATCATGGGTTAGAATGGCATCTACAAAGTCACATTTTCCTATTGATCCGACCTTACTGAATCTGGGAGCAGGAAGAGACTTTGGGATTCTGTCGTCTCTCTTCCTGCCAGCAGTAAGAGCCCCTCTCTTCTGCTTTCCTGCTGATTGGTCATCTAGCTTCTGCTGGAATAATCCATGACAAAGAGCGCAATGAATGGCAGAACAGCTTTCATTTTTAGAAGTTGTAATGAACTTCCTTGTTCTCTCTCACATTCTTGAGTCACATGGCCATCTCGATGTGTCCTCTTGGTCTTGCTTACGTCTGCCTCGGGGAAGGAAGGTTAACACTTACTATGCGCCTACCATATGCACACAGTCTGTCAGGATTTTGACTGTGCATTGTCCTTCTTGACCTTCCAACAACTACAGAAGTAATAATTGAGTCACAAGAAGGCAGTCAGTGCCGGTCCCGAGCAGATTTGTAGTCTTTCATTACATTATACTGATGCTCAGAATAGGTCTACCCAGCAGCACTTAACAATATTTGAGGAAGGGAGTCATGTCCTCTTTGAATCTTCTCAGTTTATACTAAGCACTCTTGGTTTCTTTAACTGAATGTGACATAATTTCCAGGGTGCCTTCTTTTGGTTGTTCACACCTTTCAGAAGATGTGATCTTTCTAAAACCGAGCACAGGACCCCTCGTACTGTGTGACTGACACAGAGCACACTGTGCCGTAATCTCTTTTGCTCTAGAAACTCAGGCAGACCTGAGTTGACATTAGATTTTTTAGACAGTAACTTTGTACTGTTGCCTTTTATTGAATTTTTATTTTGCCAAAGTCTTTAGAGTTTATTCACAAGAACTTCTTTAAAACAAGATTGGTCCTCTCTGGTGCTTGTGTCATTGAATTTTCGAAGTGAGGGAGGTTAATTACTGAATTTCACCGTGTTTCAGTCAATTAAGATCTTAAGACTATCAAAGGCTAGCTTTCTTTTCTATTTTTATTGCCTATAAATTTATAAAGTTTCTCATGTTTCACCTATGCCTGATTAAAATATTATGTAGAACATGAGAAAATGCTTTTTCATGTCACTTAAAACTTTTCCTAGGTTAGCATTTATTATTACCAACAATTGTTGATAGATGGCTAAGCTCAAAATATGTAAGAATTATAAGGGGGTGAAAATGACATTATAATCCTGGAAGACATTCTGGCATATATTATTAAATGGATGGTTTATGAAAAAACTTTTAGAAGCAAATTTTGGGCTTTAAACTGGTACCCTTACTCGTTTTCAGTGTTTTAAAATTTTTCTTTCATTCTCCAGAATCCTGGAGAGACACCAGTCGTGGTTTTGAAATCACATCTGTAAATTCTCTCTGCATCTGGGGATATAATTTATCTAGGTTTGAGAACTTAAACTTATTTATAATTACTGAGTGCTGTTTTACTCAATTTTCCCATCAGTTCTCTCTTACACGTGTTCTCCATGCTTTGCAAAGAAGATCATTTTTTGGAGCTGTCCATATTTTAATTTGGATTGATGGGTGCCATGCCTTTCTCTCCAGAAAGCAGGAGATGGCCCAGTCTTTTTTTTTTTTTTTAATCTCATAAACCTTGCAAGCAAAGAGACCCTCTTTCTCGATGCTATCAGCTAGCATTGGAAAGACCGTCTCATTTAGGTCTTTGTCCAGTGAAAAGCTCACTAAATTCCTTAGAGAGACTCATGCTTTCTTTATTATCACTTTATTTTACTGGTCTCTCTGTATTTGTTTCTGTCTCTTTCTTTCTCTCTCTCCATTTATTACTTTTTTTCCATAGAGTTACTTCTAAGATGACAATATGATTTGGGATTTCTGACCCTGGAAAATTTAAGAACTGGCTGTAATACTACCCATCTTCTAGAGTTTCAGTACTTGTATAATTAAAGAACAATATTTCATACCATTTTCAGTAAAATATTTTTTAAATAGCAGCATTAACTTCTTGACTGCTGTCTATCATGCACTTTAGTTCATTTTCTATTAACCATTTTGCCACCATTTATTGAACATTTATGTGCTGGTACAATCCTTTCTGGCTTATTTTCTAAACTTCATTTGGTTTTATAGCTAATCACTGACCTAAACGATTTCAAAAATACAACACAATTTTACTAAGTGCTGACTGAATTCTTGTATAATTTTCAGTGCAAAGAATGTTTTGGGACATGTATTTATATTCTGGCCTGGTTAAATGTCTTAAAAATCATAAATATTCTTTTCAATAAAATTAAGGGGCATTTAAAGAAGTGACTATGAAATGTCAGTGTAAAAGTTGTAGAAGTTAACGTCCCACATTTCTAAATAAAGGTTGGTAACTTAAAGTTGAAAAAGATAATTTTTCTTTTGCTTTTCAAATTAGGATAGGTAATCATACCAGTGTTGGTGAAGATGCAATGAAATGACAGAAGAACTTTTGGAGGGAATATAAACTTGTAAGTTTTTGTTTTTTTTTCCTGGCAGGCAATCTGGAAATACCCAGAGATTTTAAAATCTCTATACTCTTTAAATAAAAATCAGGGATGTAGAAAAAATCAATAATAAGCAAGTTCATCATAACAGTACAGAAGAATTTCTGGGGATCATGTTAAAATACAGATTCTGACTCAAAAGGAATGGATGGGGCTTAGGATTCTACATTTTTAATAACATATAGAGAATTTGAATCACTGTTTTATATACCTGACACCAAAATAACGTTGTATAACTAATGTAACATAAGGTAATAGTGTTGACTACACAGAAATGAAAAAAAATTTTTAAAAGGCAATAAGGTAATGCTGATCCTTTGAGCAGTAAAGGTTTACAAAGTTCTTTATAGAACTCTTTGTGTAGCAAGGGTTTATGTAGTTCTTTATATACATTTCTGTAAAGAAAGTAAATAATACAAAGGAATAGAAAAGTTCCTATAAAGAAATAAAAATAGTGGCAACTTTTTCAAGGTCAAATGATAGGTTATGTAATATGTATATGTCTATATTTCTTAAAATTTCTATGAATATCGTATATCACTTATAATCTCAAAAATAATTATAAGATATTGTTTTTGAAGGTATTTACCCTTCTGGATCTTCTACCATCTTTGAGCACTTTTTATGAACTTTATTCCTGGGATGTTCCAAGATTCTAGGAAGCCCGTGATCTGTATCATGTTTGACTTGCCATGTAGGGTCTCATCCCCCTTCACTTGCCACTTGGATTTAAACCCAGTGAAGTCAGCCTCTGTGCTAGGGTTGAGGAGAAAGGGATGATTCCCAGCAGGGCATCCCGAGGCTGCTTTTTACTTTTGGGTGACCGATACCATCTCATAAACCTAGAGCAGAGATTAGAAGTTAAGATAAAAAACATCAAGTGAAACATGAGAAATAATAACCATCAACTTCTGGAGAGGATTTGTGTTGTTACTCCTCTCTCATTAGAAAGGGTCGTAGCTTATCCTCAGTCTGCTTTTCTTCTGTAAAAGAAACAAAAAGGAAATTGAAATGAGTTTCCATTTTGGGTTTTCCTTTTCTTCAGTAAATTTTATGGAGAATGCTGTAGTTTAGATAAAGGGGACAGAAAACGTGACAACAGAACAGAGCAAATGAAGGCAATAAAATTATCTTTATTCTTTTGGCTTTCCAGTTGACAACCCTTGAAAGTAATGGATTCTTCTTCAACTAGAAAGGTACTTTCTCAGACTCAGATTTTCACACTCAAAATATATTTTTCTGTCCCACATTCACGCAATATGGGCACCTGCCCTTTGTTGAAGGAGTTGATTCAAGAATGATGGAGAATAGGAAACAGGGACTGCAGATAAACCTTTCCCTTGGCTCTGAGTTCTATCCCTGTGCCTTCACTTTCAGTGCATTTGTGGACATGTTTTTTTGTTTGTTTGTTTGTTTTGTTTTGTTTGGAAGTTGAAGAAGATGTGTTTGTTTTTTTTTTGTCCCCTTCTAGCAGTGATAAGAATGAAAAGTTGGATTCTCCACTTGTCCCTTTGAAACTCTTGAAGTTTGCCAAAGCCAGCTTCCCTAAAGGGATTCTTTGCTGAGATTCCCTCAGCTGGATGCACATGACCCCAAGGACCCATGTTTGGATGATTTTTTTTTTCAAGCATCTGATACTCCTTTTCTCATACTGGAGCTATGAGTCTACTCCGTCTGTTGACACTGTCCATTTGACATGCAATTCTGAGCCACTTTCTGGGTTTAAAGGGACACCTATTTTGATTACTTTGTTTTAAATTCATGCCATGAATCCAAAAGTCAGTCCATACCCATAGCCGCCCTTTTATTTTGACATACAAATACTAGCAGTTAATATTTATTGAAAGCTTGCTTTGTTATAGGGAATAAAATGTGTACCTTTTTTGAATAATTTCATTTAACTCCCATAATAATCCAACATGTTAAATATTATTATTATTTTTATTTTATAGGTGAAGTCATTGAAGATTAGATAAATTAATTTATTCAAGGTTTCACATCTAATAAACGGGAATGCCAATATCTGAATTTAGTTCTCTCTGAGAGTAGAGCCTGAATTCTTAAATACTGAACTATTTACCCTGTATGTTTACTTGGCAAGGAAGGAAAACAGTGCTTACTGATAACTCATCTCATGTCAGGCACTGTGACAAATTCTTACATATAAGTTGTTTAATCGTTGGAACATAACTGTGTGCCAGGTATCACTGTTGCAATTTTTAAAAATTCTGATTATCAAAGTAATATATGATTAAAAAAAATTTGGAAGATTCAGAAAAGCTGAGTGTTGAGAAATTACTGGTAATTTTATCAAGTAGACATAAATTCAGGAAAAGCTCGGTATATTTTCTTTGTTCTATTTTGTTCTAACAATTTTTCTTTGTACATGAGGTCGTAAAGCATTTACAATTTAGTATCCTGCTTATGTAAGCATTTTTTCCACGTAATTAAAACTCTTCAATGCTACATAATAGTGAGTGTTATATTTATAATATTTCCCTAGTATACTTAGGCTATTTTGAATTTTCCAATCTTCAAATAGTGCAATAAAAATATTTGGGTTTAAATGTTTGTTTAATTTTAGAACATTTCCCTGAAATAGATTGTTTGAAAGAAAATGATAATGTCAAAAGATATATATACATAAAAAACATGTATATTTTAGAGATATATATATAACTTAATGCTCATAATACATATTGCCAAATTGCTTTCTAAAAGAGATTCTCAAAAGATGTGTTGATGGGGGCGCCTGGGTGGCGCAGTCGTTAAGCATCTGCTTCCGCTCAGGGCGTGATCCCAGCATTCTGGGATCGAGCCCCACATCAGGCTCCTGTGCTGGGAGCCTGCCTCTTCCTCTCCCACTCCCCCTGCTTGTGTTCCCTCTCTCGCTGGCTGTCTCTCTCTCTCTGTCAAATAAGTAAATAAAAATCTTAAAAAAAAAAAGATGTGTTGATGAAGATGCCATCTTATGATATCCTTATAGGCATATGGATGGTATTTAAAAATATTTCTTTTTATAGAAGAAAAATATTCATGTTTCATTTTTATAGTTGCATTATTTTGTTACTAATAATGGATTTTTCTCCAGTTTTATTGAGATATAATTGACATACACTACTGTATAAGTTTATGATACACAGCATAATGATTTGATTTATATATATGTTGTGAAATGATTACCACAATAAGTTTAGTTAACATCCATCATCTCATATAGATACCAAAAAAAAAAAAAGGAAAAATTTTCCTTGCTATGTGACCTCTTAGGATTTACTCTCTTAACAACTTTTATATATATTGTAGAACAGCAATAGCTATAGTTATCATGTTGTACATTGTATCCCTAGTATTTGTCTTATAACTGGTAGTTTGTACCTTATGACCACCTTTATACAATTTCCTCTTCCCCTACCCCCTGCCTATGGTAATCACAAATCTGATCACTTTTTCCAAGTTACTTTTTTTAAGGTTCTACCTAAAACTAAGATGATGCACTATTTGTCTTTATCTGACTTATTTCACTTAGCATAATGCTCTCAAGGTCCATCCATGCTGCTGCAAATGGCAGGATTCCCTTCTTTTAAATAGTTGAATAATATTCCATTGTGCATATATGCACAACATACTTTATCCATTTATCCAATGATGGACACTTGGGTTGTTGCCATGTTTTGGCTATTGTAAATAATGCTGCTTTGAACAGGGGTGTGTAGATATCTCTACGAGATAGTGTTTTTGTTTCCTTCAGCTATATTCCCAGAAGTGACATTGCTGGATCATATGATAGATCTGTTTTTAATTTTTTGAGGAAACTCCATACTGTTTTCCACACTGGCTATACCATATTAGTTCCACCACCAGTGCACAAAGGTTCCCTTTTCTCTAAATCCTTGCCAGCATTTGTTATCTCCTGTCTTTTTGCTGCTGACCATCCTGACCAGTGTCCCATTGTAGTTCTGATATGCATTTCCCTAATGATGAGTGATACTGAGCAATCTTATCATGTGTCTATTGGCCATCTGTATGTGTTCTTCGGGAAAATGTCTGTTCTGGTTTTTTGCTGTAGAGTTGTAGGAATTCTTTATATATATATCAGGTATTAACCTCTTATCAGAAATATGTTTTGCAAACATTTTCCCATTCTATAGGTTGTTTTTTTCATTATGTTATTTCTTTTACTGTGAAGAAGCTTTTTAGTTTGATATAGTCTCACTTGTTTATTTTTTATTTTGTTGCCTGTGTTTTATGTGTTTATTCAAAAAGTCATTGCCAAGATCCATGTCAAAGAGCATCTTTCCTATTTTTTAAGGACTTTTATAGTTTCAGGTCTTACATTTAAGTTTTAACTCTATTTCGAGTTAATTTTTGTGAGTGATGTAAGATAGGGGTCTGGTTTCATTCTTTTATGTATGAATATCCAATTTTCCCAGCACCATTTATTGAAGAGCTTGTCTTTTCTCCATTTAGTATTCTTGGCTCCCTTGTCAAATATTAGTGAACTGTACATGCATGGGTTTCTTTCTGGGCTCCTGACTTGTTCCATTGGTCTATGTGTCTGTTTTTATGGCAATACATTACTATTTTTATTACTATAGTTTTATAATGTAGTTTGAAACCAGAAAGTCTGATGCCTCCAGATTTGTTCTTCTTTCTCAACATTGCTTTGCTGTCTTTTGTGTTCCCATACAAGTTTTAGAATTGCTTTCTCTGTCTGTGAAAAATACCATTGGAATTTTGATAGGGATCTTATTAAATTTATAAACTACTTTGGGTAGTATGGACATTTTAACAATAGTAATCCTTACAGTCGATGAACATAGAATATCTTTCCATTTATTTGTATCTTCTTCAGTTTCTTTCATCAATGTCTTATACAACAATCATTATTCTAAAGTCTAAAATAGTGGAAACAGCCATGGTACCATTATATTTATTTCATTCTGAAAATTACCAACCAGTTAAGTTGCTCAAGAAAAGGAAGAAAAGAAGGGCAGCAGTTATGACATATACTGTTTATGTCTTTGTAACTTATCTGTTGTGATAATAATTAAAAAGGATAATACTTGAAAAGAGGGAAATTGATCAAACCAAGTTGTATCTGTTCTCATCCGAAACAATGGTTCTTAAAGAAGCTTCCACAATGGATAGAGTGAAAAATTTTAGGGTCTGAATATCCCTCAGAGGTCTGAGAAGATAACAGATACACTTCCAGGAAGTCAGAGGTTATGCATCCAAGTCGTCTCCTTCTCATAGCTCAATAAAAAAAAAAAAATTGTGTGCCCTAGAGGGCAATTAAGACGTCTCCCAGTGTTCCTTTTGGGTGGGTCCTCAGGATAAAGCAAACAAACTGAAGGGAGGGGAGACAAAGGAGGTATCTTTTCCTTAAATAAAATCCTGTCAGAGCCAGAAGTACTTGAATGCTAGAAACTGATACTTCTCCTGGAGACAGGTCGCTTGGATTTCACTGGAGGTTAGACGTATCTCACTAGTGAGAATGAATGAGTCCGTTTTATTCTATCTTCCACACAAAAGATGGCAAATATATGTGTGCTAAATGAATGAATAGATGTCTTTAGGAAGTCACTTAGTTGAGAATTTAACCGCATGGTGTATCACCTTTGCAAAGTGGCCAGATGGGGAGAGGCCCCATGAGTTTTCCCTTGATAAAATTCCTGTGAGAATGAACATTACTCGGGAAACTCCTGATGTACAAGGAAATGAATCTTGGTGAAGTTCTTCACATGTCTCAAACTTAAGGGTCTTATTGTCTCTTAAAAATTTCTAAACCAGTTTTAGTCATTTATATCATGAAAAACTCAGACTCAGGTCTCATATTTTTAATATCTCCTCTGATTGTATAATTATTCTCCTGGTAACAGAGCTTCAGTGTAGTAACTTTCTTTTCATCCTTCCCCTCCACAGTCTTTCCAAATTGCTTCCCACCCTCTCCAAATCAGCTTGCTGTTCACAGTCACCTCAGTGATCAAGGTCTTTTGTATTTTGTAGTGCCCTGCCCTGCTTATTGTTAGCTTTGCTTAACAGCATCCAGGTGGACGCTGAAAATAATGCTGAGATGGGAGGGGGGGGATATTCCATGTTCCTAGCTACTAGTCATGCTGGGTTGGCAGGAGAGGGGAGACAAGAGGGGATATAGTATCCTGTAGCAGGCAGAAGCGGGGACAGACCTCCTGAATATTATTTTTTGATTAAGCTCTTTCTATGCTTCTTTGGCCCACAATCTATTTGGGTTAGATTGATTATGAACTTTGGAATCATCCAAACCTGGGTTCATGTCTTGTTTGTCTGGTTTACTACCCTATGACATGGGAAGCTATTGCATATTTCTAAAACCTGTCATTCCAGTAGCTTACTTGAAGTTTATCTCTGGGTAAGAAAGAACTTTTGTCAGTCTAGACCTAGGGATTTTACTTCACTTCTGCCCTCCCAGCTTTAACATAAGCAAGGCAGTAGAGGAGAGAGCTGTGCCTGGACTCGTAAGTTTTAACTAAAATGGATTTTTTTTCCCACAGAAAGAATTTTCCTAATAATGGTTCATTTCAGGAAACCCACAAAAATCTATAACAAAATCTGTAGTTGAAGTACTTACAGTGCAAAAGGGAATGAAAACAGAATAGAAGCCAACAGGTTGGAATCAGAGAGAAAGGAAAATTGTATAGGATAATGTCAAAAGGGGCTCAATTCAAGGGGTAAGGAATAATTAAAGTAACTGCAATATTGGGCTTCTCTGAGCCACTCTGGAATGCAGCTATAATGTTTTTATTGAGATATTTATTCTGAGTTTCATATGTGATTTTGTTTTTTTATTTTTATTGTTTTTAACAATTTATTTACACATAGAGAGAGAGCATGAGCAGGAAAAGAGGCAGAGGGAGAAGCAGATTCCCAACACGGGGCTCAATCCCAGGACCCTGGGATCATGACCTGAGCCAAAGGCAGATGCAGGCACCCCTCCATATGTGCTTTTAGGGCATGTTTTCAAATGTTAGTGGCATAGAAGTGCATTAAGTTCATATCATTCCTAGGATTGAATGTGCAAAGATCAGAATGTATATAGAGGCTGAATATTCTTCTTTTAGGTTCAAACAACTACTTTTTAGGAAGAACCTGCTCATATTTTGCTTATGGTAATTACAGCAATAAAATGAGCCCCATCCCCCCCCCCAAACATTTACTTTATACTAGGTACAATGCTAGGTGCTTTATAAACATTATATTTAATGCTTTGTTAACACTCCATGGTAGGTATTATACTTATTTTGCAGATAAAGAAATTGAAAGAGAGAGAGAGAGGAGTCACTTGTCCCAGGTTATAAATCTTACATTAAAAAGGGCTAGGATTTCAGGTTTGGGTCTTTCTGAATTTTGACTCTTTTTCTTAAAACTAAAAAACATTTGTAATTATGATAAAACCTACACCTCATTCTTAAACAGTCACTTTGGCTTTGTACTTAAAAAAGATTAAGATGTCAAGCCCTTTGTTTTTTCACTAAACTATGTATATTTAGAATGAAAAATTTAAATGACAGGGCTCCTGGGTGGTGCAGTCATTAAGCGTCTGCCTTGGCTCAGGGCGTGATCCCAGCATTCTGGGATGGAGCCCCGCATCAGGCTCCTCCACTGGGAACCTGCTTCTTCCTCTCCCACTCCCCCTGCTTGTGTTCTCTCTCTCACTGGCTGTCTCCCTCTGTCAAATAAATAAATAAAATATTTAAAAAAATGAAAATTGAGGGAAAATGATACAAAATATGTAGAAAATAAAAATGAGCAGGTGGAAAACCTGTTCTAACTAAAAAGTAAAGTATGTGATGCCATTTAAAAAAAATAGTAAAGTGGGAAATTTTGCAAAGGAACTGAAATGCTATATAGCTAATGTAAATGAAGGGGATTCACAGAGGATAATTTGAATCAAATTAAAATAATTTAAATATTTTTAAAGCACATGTTACATTCCTTAGTTTAGACTGCGGTTTGCTGAATTATCATTCAGTTTTTTATGAAATATTTTATTTTATGTATTTGTGCTTCTAACTCCAGTGTAGGCTCCATATTTTACTTTCATTGCCATCAATTTGCATCTTTTGAAACAACCCTCCCTGAGTTCAAACTTCTGTGGCGCCCATATGGTATAATAGTAGTTCTCAGAAGTCAGGCACTGTCTTTGTCACACTAGAATCATCTGGGGATGTAAATCTTTACTAGACATTCGTTAATGAACTAGTGTATTTATTTATGGACACGACTTCTTACTAGAATCTGCTAAGCTTCTATAATAATGTAGTGAAATAGGGAAAATGTGTGGACCGCGTGATGCTGACTGAAATGATAGTGTAGGCAGTAAAATATTTCAGTGTAGTTTAATGGCGTAAACTCCTTCCTGAAGCTTATTAGCTGTGCTAGGGTTAAAGGTGAGCATTTAAGGTGTGTAATGATTCATTCCTATCTCTTTCTCATAGGCTAAAGTAAGAAGAAAAAGCTCTGGAGAAAATATTTAAAGTAAAGTAATTATACTCAAAGTAATGTTACCAGTGGTGTTTTTCTATTTGTCTTCCAACAGAGCTATTTTGAAAAAAATTCTTCATGTTGACTGAATATTAATATTTTATTTTATTCTCTACTTCTAATACCACCTAGTTCTGATGAGAAATTGAGGTATTATGGAGGGCTGGATAAAATAGGAGACTCTCAATATGTGGTTCTGATTATGTCTGTGTACATGTTAGGTTAGAGAGAAATGCATGTTTTGCCTAACAATAATGGCACTGCTATCATTCATGAATTCATCCTCCTGGGTTTCCTATGTAGTCAAGAGGTGGAAATTCTCCTTTTTGTTTTGTTCTCCATCATCTACATTTTGACTTTGTTGGGCAACAGTGCTATCATCTGCGCTGTGTGGTGGAACCAGCAACTCCACACTCCTATGTATACTTTATTGTCCAACTTCTCTTTCCTGGAGATCTGCTACATCAATTCCAATGTGCCCAACATGTTGTTCAACTTCCTATCCAAGACCAAGACTATCTCCTATAATGGCTGCGTCTTACGGTTCTACATCTTCCTCTCTCTTTGTGCCACAGAACTCTTCTTCCTGGCCCTCATGGCACTTGATAGGTATGTTGCCATCTGCCAACCACTGCATTATTCCACCATAATGACCAGGAAAGTCTGCAGAACGCTTGTGTCTGCTTGCTGGGTGGGTGGCTTCCTCTGGTTGGTGACCCCAGCCATCCTTATCTCCCAAGTTCCGTTTTGTGGTTCAAATGTCATTGATCATTACCTCTGCGATCTTAAGGCAATGCTGGCCATATCATGTGTACCTGTCCCCAAGACAATGCTGACTTGTAGCATTTTTAGTGCTGTGATAACATTTATCACTTTGTTCTACATCCTTGTGTCCTACATCCTGGTCCTTCGAGCTGTGGTACAGGTTCCCAAAGGTTCAAATAGGAAAAAAGCCTTCTCCACATGTGCCTCCCACCTGATGGTGGTGTCCCTGTTTTATGGCTCAGTCATGGTGATGTATGTAAGCCCAGGGGCAGCCAGTCAGCCTAGCATGCAGAAGTTCTTGACAATGTTCTACTCAATTGCAACTCCACTTTTAAACCCTCTGATCTACAGCCTCAGGAATAAGGAGATGAAGATTGCACTCAGGAAAGTTATGTGTAAAGTTAGAAATAATTCCTGAATGGGAGACGGTTTGGTGAGATAAAATTCCTTTTGAGTCCTGTTGTAAAGAATCTAGAAAAATTATACTTAAAACTAAGAAAAGGTGCTAGATCTAGAATAAATGTGTCCACATGAGAATTCTTAAAATTCAAAGCTTGTCTCTATTCTGTATTGATTGAGTGACTAAGGGTAAGTTACTCAAATTGTTATTTGTCTATTTTTCCAATTTTAACTGAAGACGATCTTAATATTCATGTCTGCATCATAGAGTGTTAGGGATTAAATGAGTTAATATTTGGAACCGTTTAAAATAGTGCTTGTCACTCAATAAATAATATATAATGTAATATTATATATTATTGATAACAATTAATTCAAATTTATTGTCATTAGCTATTGTTGCCAAGTTATGAGCTTCAGCAGTTTCTTTTTTCCAAACTTTTAAATGATCCTATTATATTTATATAAAGGGGAAAAGTGCCTATTTTTAAGGAAAAAATGTTTTGATTCTTGAAAGAAGTCTATGTAAATGCAAATCAAAACAAGAATGGTTTCTGCCCCACCCCCCTACATTTCTTTGTATTATGAAAATGATGACAATGATTTGTTAGACAAAGATTGATGAGGGCCCTGTTCTGGTTCCACCTCAACAAATCAAAACTTTCATTCCCAGTTTTTAAAAAGGACATTTTGGGGTTTTCTAATGTGGATCAAATGAGCAATCCTATATAAAAGTATTTGTAGGGGCGCCTGGGTGGCGCAGTGCTTAAGCATCTGCCTTTGGCTCAGGGTGTGATCCCTGCGTTATGGGATGGAGTCCCACATCAGGTTCCTCCACTGGGAGCCTGCTTCTTCCTCTCCCACTCTCCCTGCTTGTGTTCCCTCTCTCGCTGGCTGTCTCTATCTCTGTCGAATAAATAAATAAAATCTTTTTTTAAAAAAAGTATCTGTAAAATGCAGACTACAGCCAAAAGATGGAAGCGGTTCAAATACACATCAACAGGTGAACGAATCAACAAAATTTGATGTATACACACAGTGTAGTAGTATCCAGCCTTACAAAGAAAGGAAATTCTGAAACATGGATGAACCAGCTTGTCACAAAACCACAAATACTGTATGATCTCACTTTTGTAAAGTCCTCAAATTCACAGAGACAGAAAGTGGAATGGTGGTTGCCAGGGGCTGGGGGAGGGGGAGGGGGAATTATTGGTCAACAGATACACATTTTCTGCTTGGGAAGATGAAAATTTTCTGGAGATGGATGGTTGTGATGATTGCTCAACAATCTGAATGTACTTAATGCCACTTAAAAAATTGTTAAGATTTGTTTAATGTCAAGTTATATGTATTTTACCACAATTAAAATGATTTTAACATGTAAAGCATACTACAATGCCAGTTGTTTTTTATTTGGATTGTTATCATGTTAACGTTTCCCGGCACTGGAGGAGATAATGCTGAGTGAAATAAGTCAAGCAGAGAAAGACAATTATCATATGGTTTCTCTCATCTATGGAACGTAAGACCTAGGAAGTTCAGTAGGAGAAGAAAGGGATAAAGAAAGGGGGGGTAATCAGAGGGGGGAGTGAAGCACGAGAGACTATGGACTCTGAGAAACAAACTGAGGGCTTCAGAGGGGAGGGGGGTGGGGGAATGGGATAGGCTGGTGATGGGTATTAAGGAGGGCACGTATTGCATGGTGCACTGGGTGTTATATGCAACTAATGAATCATCGAACTTTACATCAAAAACTTGGGATGTACTGTATGGTGACTAACATAATATAATAAAAAAATATGATTATAAAAAAAAAGCATTTCCAGTAACCCCCGCTGCTGCAATCTTGTCTGTGTGTGTGTTTTCTTTTCCCCTGTGATGTTGCTGTGATAGTTTTTTTCTCAGTAATTAAAACTACAGATGGGGTAGGATCTTTCCCTTCAAGTCACAAATACTTCTCCACTCCCCAACTGCAGCAGCGCTCTGCACTCCCAGGTGCGCCTTTGCTTTGCTCTTTGAGGACACAGAGAGGTCACAAGGAGGCAGCCACTCCCCTTCCTCCAAGGCTGCCTGCCACCTCAGGGAATTTCTTCCACCCTAGAGCGCATGATTGTTAGAAACTGCATTATCACTAGGGATAAAATTAAAGAAAGGAATAATTTTGGTTCTGGGATGTAAGATCAAGCCCCCTGAGGTGTGCAAACTCTTGGCACATGAAGGAATTTGCTCTTGAGGCGGCCTGGTGTTGCCCACTTTTTAGGTCTCACAGGCAGAGCCTCTCCTGTTCGGTTTTAACATATAATCAATGTAAAATTACTAACCAGACATTTTGTTTTAATTTTTTATACTAAGTCTTGAAAACTGGGCTGAATTTTATACTTACAGCACATCTCAGTTTGGGCCAGTCATGTTTTGAGTGTCAGTAGCCACAGGTAGCTAGTGGTTACCGAAACGGACAGTGCAACTCTATGTCTTCTTACGTTCTCCTTGGTAATGAGCGTGGGTGTGGATGGGGTGAATTAGGGTTAGGAGATCAGAAACTTTCAATTAGTGACCTTAGATAAATGACTTACTGTGTTTTCTTTGTGCCATGTCCCTTCCCTTGTCCTCTTCCTCTAAATGGAGATTAAACTTTATTTTTTTATTTTTTGGGGAGATTGAACTTTAAAGCAGCTTTTAGAGAGGAGGGAGCAATAAAAACCTGGAAGCAGCAAAAGAGACAAGGAAGACTCTCTTTTTGTTACTAGTGGAGTCAGATCGGGGCCGTTTTGGGAAAAGGAGCACAAACTGATGCTCTCTTTCCGTAGCAGCTGGTATAGAAAGGTTGATGGGGAGGGAGAAGAGGGTGAAGTTACTAGAAGACAGCAGAGCCTTGGCGTTCCTCTCTAATCTTGCTGATAGTGGTGCATGGGCCAGAGGATGTGTGGTCTTACACATGGAACTCTGGGGCCTGCAAAAACTTCTTCTTCTTTTTTCAAATTTTTGACAATGCAGGAAAGAATATCCAATGGAAAAAAGACATTATCTTTAACACATGGTGTTGGGAAAATTGGACAGCCACATGCAGAAGAATGAAACTGGACCATTTCCTCACACCATACACAAAAATAAACTCCAAATGGATGAAAGATGTGAGACAGGAATCCAACAAAATCCTAGAGGAGAACACAGGCAGCAACCTCTTTGAGCTCAGCTGCAGCAACTTCTTGCTAGATATGTCTACAAGGCAAGGGAAACAAAGGCAAAGATGAACTATTGGGACTTTATCAAGATAAAAAGCTTTTGCACAGCAAAAGAAACAGTTAACAAAACCAAAAGACAACCGACAGAATGGGAGAATGTATTTGCCAATTACATATCAGATGAAGGCTTTGTATCTAAAATCTATTAACAACTTATCAAACTCAACACCCAAAGAACAAATAATCTAAGAAATGGGCAGAAGACATGAAGGGACATTTCTGCAAAGAAGACAAAGCAATGGCCAACAGTCACATGAAAAAGTGTTCAACATCACTGGGCATCAGGGAAATACTAATCAAAACCACAATGAGATACCACCTCACACCAGTCAGAATGGCTAAAATTAACAAGCCAGGAAACAACAGATGTTGGTGAGGATGCGGAGAAAGGATGCGTATGATAGTATCCTTGTTCTTAAGGAATTCTTGACTTATGTGGGCACAATCCAAAAAACAAAACAAAACAAAACAAAAACTGCAAAGAGAGAGGAATGTACAGGTTGCCAGAAAAACAAAAAAGAGTGTTGGACTAAGAATATAGGTTAGGGAGGGGTTCACAGAGAAGTTAACAAATCAGCTGGATCTTGAATGACAAGCAGGAAATTTTCTAGATAGAAAGGAAGGAGGAGGGTGGATGATGGCATTAAAAGCATAGGGGTGCCTGGGTGGCACAGCGGTTAAAGCGTCTGCCTTCGGCTCAGGGCGTGATCCCGGCGTTATGGGATCGAGCCCCACATCAGGCTCCTCTGCTATGAGCCTGCTTCTTCCTCTCCCACTCCCCCTGCTTGTGTTCCCTCTCTCGCTGGCTGTCTCTATCTCTGCCAAATAAATAAATAAAATCTTTTAAATAAATAAATAAATAAATAAATAAATAAAAGCAGAAGGAGTAGCATATACAACATGTATGACTGAGCGTAGAGTGCATGGATGGTGGTGTCCTGAAAGGAGATGAACTTAGGGAGGCAGGAACTTAGAGACACTAATGAGGTTGAACTTGATCCTGTAGGGGAGAAGGAGGTATTTAAGGATTGAAAGCAAGGAAATGACACAATCATATTTGCACTTTTGAAAATCTGGCCTCTGTTTAGATTCTGTGTCATTCAGTGCCACAGGATAGCTCCTTCTCTTATCAAAGGTAGTGTAGGCCATCCAAATAACTTGAAGAAGAAGATGAATTCAGATTAATGGTATTGACTCAATCTTTTTTTTAAAGATTTTATTTTTATTTGACAGAGACAGCAAGAGAGGGAACACAAGCAAGGGGAGTGGGAGAGGGAGAAGCAGGCTTCCTCCTGAGCAGGGAGCCCCATGTGGGGCTTAATCCCAGAATTCTGGGATCATGACGTGAGCCAAAGGCAGACACTTAAAGATTGAGCCACCCAGGTGCCCTGACTCAATCTTTTGAGAATTTCAGGTTCCTCTTGAAAACAGCTGACAACTCAGAGTCTTACAGAGTCAAGGTGGGAAATCTGTTTTACACTAATATTGTCAGTTTAAGGTTAGTAGCTTGATATTTCAGTTGGGTAGCTGTTCAATTAAAATCATACTTTGGGGGCACCTGGGTGGCTCAGTCATTAAGCATCAGGTCCTGGGATCGAGCCCCGTGTTGGGTTCCCTGCTCAGTGGGGAGTCTGCTTCTCCCTCTCCCACTCTCCCTGCTTGTGCTCTCTCACTATCTTTGTCCTCTCTCTCTCAAATAAATAAATAAAATCTTCAAAAAAATAAAATCATACTTCATTTCTAATTGAACATGTCCAAATGGAAATTCTGAGCTTTTCATTCACCTTAGACTCCAAACAGTGGAATAATTCCTGGGCACAACCGCATATTTGGGATCTGAGAACAATTTAAAAAGTAATAATGACAATGATAATAACAACAGCATCTCCTTCACATTACCTCCAGCCCTCTGTTTGTAGCGTATTTCCATGGGGGCTTTTTGCTGTTGCATAGAGAATGTATGGTAAAGTCTGTGTTAAGGGTTATACAGCTCTCATAGGCCACTGAAAACTACTCTGTGTAAAGAGGTCAAAATGCCATGTGCTAGAAATCTGAAACCCATCTTTAGAGATCAGAATATAAAAAATTCTCTAACAGATGTGTGGTTTGTAATATGTGTAAGAGTTCTAAGGGTAATAACCTGGTTTAGTAATAGATCTAGTGAGTTCTAAAGAATCCTGTATCCCTCAGATGTGCTATTAAAACAGCAGGAGAGCTAGGTTGGTCCTCTAATGGCTTGTGGGTAGTTAATACAGTTCTGCAGGTATTTATTTAGTGTGGTCATTAGCTTTGTGTTCTTGGGGATGTAGATTTTCAGTCTGAAGGGTCAACATTGGGTCACCGTGGATGAAGAGTCTTAAGAATATATTCCATGTTCTTTCAGTTGACACTGACAGACATCATCATAATGGAGACATAAAATAGCGTTGCTATATGTCTAGTTTGCAGAACGAGACCAGCAGCACAGTATGAAAAGCTGGGCCTTGCTGCTAAGGACAGAGAGACACGTAACAGCGATGAAGAAAGCTCTGAAATGTCTTCGGAGGGAAATGTGGCTGCATTGACATAAATTTAGGATGCAGTCACTCTATGACGCACAGTTTTTATTTCTCAGAATATATCCTTCACAAACACCGTTTTTTAATTTTTCTTTGCAGTTTTGGAATTAGAAAATTGGAGGGAATAAGCCCACAAATATATACATTTTAATATAGTCACCCACAGATTATTTTCTTCATACATTTATCAAAAGGTAAATATTTGATTCAATTAGTCACATTAATATTCTCCAAATAACCTTCTTTTTTTGGTGGATCAAATATTAAAGGTGTTTACTGCTTACTTAAAGTGCAAATGGGTGTTCCTGATTGACAGGCAATTGTTTTTCAAATGATGATTCTGGAACTCAGGCTGTTTTCCATCCTTGGTGTCATCATCTTCAAAACTCAGTTTCCTAGGTCAACATACTTAATTATATCAGAGATCATCAAGGACCATGCCTGGGTGAAGCGTAAAGTATTGCACATCAGTTTTAATTACATTCTGCTGACTAGGACACAGTCGCATGAGCACGCCTATCTACAAGGAAGGCTTAGAAAACATGTATCGTTGAGTTGAAGAAGAGGAAATGAATTTGTCTCCATCAGACAATCAGTGTCTTAACTTCTTAGTTGGCCAACATCTACTCTATTCGATATGCATGTGGAATTAAGGAGTTTGAAAAGAATGGAAATTGGTAGCTCTGTGGATGTCTAAGGATAAGCTCATTCTGTATATAGTGGACAAGATCTTTAAACTGCCGTTTGGACAACAGGAATGGGAGACTCTTCCTAACAAAGCTTGAAAGTAATGTGCATATCATTTCAAAAAATTTTGTTAGCTAAAAAGTAATTTATTAAGTTTAGGAGAGGGAACTCTGGAGGGAATAATACTGTGATAGTTTAGAATGTGTGTATGCGTGTGTGTGTGTGTGTGTGTGTGTGTGTGATTGCACAGATGAGTGTGTGCACATTCATGTAGTTTTCATCTCCAATATGATAATCACTGAAGATGAAACATGCCCCGGGTTTGTATGATGCACAATAATTGCTTCCATTGCTCCTGAGGTTGAGGTCTCTGGAGATAGGCTTCACAGTCTGGAAGGGATAAGTAATGGGGGAGGGAGAGATTTGTGCCTTGCTCTATTCTCTGAGTAAAACCTGAAAGGGGTCTTTGTAAAAAAGGTACCAAAAAGTGTTCTACCAAGGAGCTGACACCCTGACTTCTGGGCTGCACTGGGATAAGTACATCTGGGCACATGGAACAGTGACTTCTTTCCTGTCTCAGTGTCCATTTTGTTGTATATATTGCTATGAAAAAGGGCAAAAAAATTCATGATTATTTTCCTTTATAAATACCATTTCTATTATATAAACCATATTGGATATGGGATTAGGGAAATGTTTTTTGTCAAATTATCATCTTGTCTTTGCAGCTCATCTTCAAAAGAACTGTATTCTCAACTGATAGGAAAATGGGAACATTTTTCTTTGACACTGTGGCAATAATTTAGACAACTCTCTTGTTTACTATGCTCTTTCACACAGGTGACAACAGCAAATCAACACCCATTGTGTGTGGCTTGTAGGAGGAGAAAACTTTGTAAGTGGAAGCTAATTTAGTTAATGAAATACAATAGTCAAGGATAATCAGAAGAGAGCTGAAGAGTATGACGGGCAAATGGAATAGGCAATTTCTCTTTTCTGTGTCTTTTTGGCTCCTTGAGCAGCATTTAATTGCCTCTGTGGATTTTAAAGACCACGAGCTTAGGTTTCTACCATTGCACGTCTCTTGAATCCATTCTTGCTATCTCTTTGCTTCTATAGTACCCTAGTTCAGACTCTTCACGCTTTTTCCTTGGTCTACTGAAATAGCTTTCTAATAGTTTCCTGCTAAATTCTTTACCTTCTAATTGAGAACTTGTCTTACAAGTGTAGCTTCCATAAACCTTTGATCCTTTTACTCTTCTACTAGACTAGCTCCAGTTGTTTTCCACTGACTAGGAAATTAAGCCTGAACTAGACCTTGGCCGCATGGCCCCATCTTTGAAATTTTTATCTCACTATTCTTACAAGTATTCTAATTTCCACTGTCTTGGACTTTTCTTTAAACATAACGTCTTGTATCCAAATCTTTTCACATTATTATTATATGCTATTAAGCTTCTGCCTCCACTGCTGCTCTTTTGCTAAGGTCCATGTCTCTTTTCAAAAGCCTTTCCTTATTTTTTCTGAGTATAATCATGTCTTACATGACAAGAAATTATTTTGTTTTGATTTGTCATATGCTGTTGTTACTGTGTGAGTGGCAGCACCATGATATAGGTGGAGGGATGCTAACATCACTCCATGTTCTGTATCAGCTCTCCAAGAAGTTGCCACAAATGGACGTATAATCTAAATAAAAACAATTTCCTTTTTATGCAAATTAGGTTCCAAGGTAAATCTCCTTAGCTCTCTTCCAATCAGATTGAAGCTCCTAAACTCCCTTTATGTAGAAATTCTGGAGCCACGCATGTATTGTTTGAAGTTGCTTTGAACAAAAGATATTTGACATAAGTTCCAAAGAACAGGTACTTTACGTTTTTATTTATCGTCTTCTTCCTATCTCTTAGAAGAATGCCTGGCAAGAATATATGCAAAATAAATGTTTATTGAATAAATAAGGGAGGAAGGAAATGAAGAGGAAAGAACAACTCACACTTCCAAAGGGAAGATAGTAATATCACAAGCCTGAATTGAGGAAAATAAACATGTATCACTTTACCAGGAAGAAGAAAAATAGTGTAAATATTTCTGTGGTTCTTACTGTCTCTGTCACTTCCACAGGTCAGACTAATGAGGACCTTGGAGACTACTAACATGTCTGAGTCTGGGAGTGAGTTCATCCTCTTGGGATTTCCCTGTCGCAGAGACATCCAGGTCCTCCTCTTTGTCATCTTCTCCCTCATCTACCTTCTGACTCTCATGGGGAACACATCCATCATCTGTGCTGTGTGGTCAAGCCGGAAACTCCACACACCCATGTACATCCTCCTGGCCAACTTCTCTTTCCTGGAGATCTGCTATGTCAGTTCTGATGTGCCCAAAATGTTGGCCAACATTATCTCCCAGACCAAGAGCATCTCCTATGCCCGCTGCCTGCTCCAGTTCTACTTCTTCTTCTCCATGTGTGCTGCTGAGGGCTTATTTCTGTCAGTGATGTCTTTTGATCGATTTCTTGCCATTTGTAGACCTTTGCACTATTCCACCATTATGACCTACCCCCTATGTGCTTGGTTAGTGGTCTTCTGCTGGGCGGGGGGCTTTCTCTGGTTACTGACTCCTTTGACTCTAATATCTCAGGTGCCTTTCTGTGGTCCAAACACCATCGACCATTTTCTCTGTGATCTTGCACCTTTGCTGGCATTGTCCTGTGCTTCAGTATCTGGAATTACTCTGATCTGTGGTATCATTAGCTCTCTCATCATCTTTCTCACCTTCCCATACATCCTTGGCACTTACATCTGTGTCCTGAGTGTGGTGCTGGAAATACCCCCAGGCTCAGGAAGGCATAAGGCTTTCTCTACTTGTGTCTCCCACCTTGCTGTGGTGTGTCTGTTCTATGGCTCAGTCATGGTGATGTATGTTAGCCCAGGTTCTGGGGACTATCCTGGGATGCACAAGTTTGTGACCTTGTCCTATGCTTTGGCAACCCCATTCTTTAATTCCCTGATTTACAACTTCTGAAACAAAGATATGAAGGAGGCATTGAAGAAAATTATGAATGTTTTATTGTGGGAAATGTCTAAAGGATTCAAATTTGAATTTAATATACTGCATCATTAATGTTTTAGGAGGATGGAACATAACAAAACAAATGAGATTATGGTTTGTTTTTCCCTTCATTTGATTTTATCTTCATATATTGGGAAGATGATTTTAAAAAATTCATCACACTCATGATTTGAATCTTAGGAAGTTGTTGCTGCTATGTTCCAGATATGTCTGTACCTTAGATAGATTTTATTTTGAAATACAACTTAGTAAGATTTTCATGTATTTCTTTATGACTCAGTTTCTAGTTTATCTTTTGGTTTTCATTACAAACTACTTGATGTATTTCAAAATTTTCAAATTCTGCTTTCATCAGAGCTAGTTTTTGTTTTTGTTTTTTAGAGCATAGCAAATGTTGAATGTGTTGCAAACACATGCATAATTAACCAATAATTACACATAGTTAACCAGATTTTTTTTAAAAACCTTCAACATCAGTGACAATTTTAAAGCACTGCTTTAGTATATTCCATAATTCCAAGTATGGTTTTGGACACCAACTAGGGTACCTAGTAAGGTTATATTGACTTGATTGACTCTCACATTTTGCCAATGCTTTCGCTTTAGGAGGTAGGTCTAATCCTCCATATGCAGATACACATAAGTTACTTAATACTCCACGTAGGCCAAAGAGCTATAGACTTTGTGAGATCACTACTGTCCAGGTCTAGGGTTCACTTACATTCATAGTTCTCTGTAAAATTCTGGATAAATATTATCCAGAGGTGATTTTTATTCTCTGATTTCTTTTTTTCTGGAGTAGTCATTTAACTTAAAGTATTGCACCTCATGAGGAGACCTTGGGCTAAAACTTTCTCCTAGGATAACGCCAATACTGGCTTTACTTCAATCCTAGTCACATAACTGCAACCTTCTGCTGGATATTTTTTTCATGAAAATCTACTTCAAATTCAAATGTTTGATCCTAAATTTGATGACCTCCTTTTAAATTAGCTCTAGCTGTACTTATTTGCCAATGGCTCCACTGATCTACAACCTGAACCTAAGATTTTAACAATCCTATTGTCATTAAATTCTGTGGCATCTTCCCTGTGATCCATTGTCATCTTCACTGATCATTTTTGTCCAGGTCCTAGCACTCCACACCTGTAAAGGGAAACCTAGCCCTCCTTTCCATAAGTCCATCAATCCTTATCTCCTCTCTACTTACACAGATTTTTGGGGATAAATCCCAATTTCTTTTTTTGTTTTGTTTTGTTTGGTGGATACATGTCACTATAAATTTGTTCAAACCCATAGAATGGACAACACCAAGAGTGAACCCTAATGTAAACTATGGACTTTGGGTGATTATGTGTCAATGTGGGTTCATCACTTATAACAAATGTATCACTCTGGTGGGGGATGTTGATAATAGGAAAGGTAATGCATGTGTGGAGTTAGGACGCATATGGGAAATTGCTGTGAACCTAAGACAACTGCTCTAAAAAATAAAGTTTCAAACAAATATGTGTACACACACACACGCACACATTATTTATATACCACTCTGTGTTGGATCTGTGCTTATAAATCCTCATTCTTATATTTGTTACTCATGGTTACAAGATGGCTGCTAAACATCCAGGCATTTCCCCATTCCAGGTTAGGGGAACTTGAAACTGCTATTTCAACTTCCAGGAAAGCAAAAGCCTCCCCAGAAACCCCAGTCCTCATTGGCAAGAACTATGTCATATGACCAAACTAGCTGCAAGGAAGCTGAAGAAGTGAATGTTTTTAGCAGGACTCATTCCTACTCTGAACAAATCAGGTTTCCTGGGCTAAGGAAAAGGTGGATGCACTTTGGGTGGGCAACAGCAGTCCCTGCCATAAGAGGGATCTGGAGTGTTTCTCTAATCATCTTAGACTTAATGACACTCAACAACTGAAACCATTGACCTTTGAAAAGAATGAAAAAGCTAAGGAAGAAAAGCACACAAACTTTCCAGAAGCTACTACATTTATAAATCTGACAGGAGGTGAATAAGATAGAACTGTTCATTGACTAAGCACTTGAAATCAATTTTTGTTGATTATGATAAATATTTTGGTAAACAAATTACAATTAAATTTGAATAATAATGAGATTTTCTGATGATCATAATAATATTGAACAAATAGCATTTGACCATAAGAAGACACTTATGAGTTCAATGGTGAGGAAAACATCGGAAGAGAAAAGACTAAAGAGAAAAAACTGTTTTGAGTCCTAGTTTTCTGTGAACACCGTTTTTCAAATGACATCACTAACTAATATAACTGTCCTCCTGCAAAGAATATATAAATAATCATTTTCAGTCTGATTAGAAAGGCATCTGTTGATCATAGAGACCACAGATACTGTCAGTCTATCTAGAGGCAATGAATCACCCCAGCAGTTATTCATTTTGAGGCTTTATAAAATGTGTCCGTAGAAATGGAATGGGATAAAGTAGGATAGAAATGCATTATTTGTTAATCCAGTCATCTGTAGAAGGGCATCTTGGCTCCTTCCACAATTTGGCTATTGTGGACAATGCTGCTATGAACATTGGGGTGCGTATGGCCCCTCTCTTCATTATGTCTGTATCTTTGGGGTAAATATCCAGTAGTGCAATGGCTGGATCATAGGGTAGCTCAATTTTTAACTTTTTAAGGGACCTCCACACTGTTTTCCAAAGTGGCTGTACCAACTTGGTCCATATATACAATGGAATATTACTCAGCCATCAAGAAGAACAGTTTCACAACATTTGCAGCAACATGGTTGGGACTGGAGGAGATAATCTAAGCGAAATAAGTCAAGCAGAGAAAGACAAGTATATGGTTTCACTCATTTATGGAACATAAGAAGTAGGAAGATCGGTAGGAGAAGAAAGGGAAGAAGGAAGGGGGAGGTAAAAAGAAGGGGGAATGAACCATGAGAGACTATGAACTCTGGGAAACAAACTGAGGGCTTCAGAGGGGAGGGGGGGTGGGGGAATGGGATAGGCTGGTGATGGGTAGTAAGGAGGGCACGTATTGCATGGTGCACTGGGTGTTATACACAACTAATGAATCATCAAACTTTACATCAAAAACTTGGGATGTACTTTATGGTGACTAACATAATATAATAAAAAATTTTATAAAAAAAAAGAAATGCAGTATTTGTGATAAGGTTGGTGTTGTTTTAAGAAACTTCTGTTTCAGTTTTATATGAATGTGTGTACTGGTCACAATTTTGGATGAATTTATTCCCGTGGGTTGTGGTCAAAAAAGTTTGAAAAACCATTGTCTCAGCAGTTTTAGAACACCTAAAAGCAGCCATTAGCTTAGGTCACCAAAAAGAAAACTTGGCCTTAAAAACAGCATAAGAACTCAAAACAAGAAAAGCACCCAAGAAAATTAAAGTCAAATGGGGAATAATGAGCCTTCAGACCTGTGGAATGCATAGAAAATGGGAATAGTAATAACAGATGACTATAAAAAGAGTGCCAATTATTTATCCTGTTATAATGATCTTATTGCACGGTGAGTTGGAGAAGATAAGACATTTGAGAACAAGAAACAAAAACCAAGTGGCACTGAAGAAGAGAACAATACCAATTTGAAAGGACTTCTGAAAAGTCTGAAGACAGTGATTTGAGCAGCCACCTGTGGGAGGTGGTACCCTAGAGAGAAAGGGTCAGCTGTTAGACAAGATTATGCTAGCAGAAGTTGCATGTGATTAGTCATGTCCAAATTCTTTAGTTTGTATGTAATTCAAGGTTCCTCTTAAGTAGTCCTCAAAATAGAACCTTATTAAAAATATGCCCAATTACTACGGTCGATTCACTTTCCCTGATTAATGTAGTACAATCTTAGTTTTACAATCTGAGCTTAAAACTGTTTTAATAATAACTTGCCCATTTTTAGGCACCATCATGCTGTCCTTGAAATTTTGTTGCCCACTATAACTCATCATAATACTCTTTTCTAAAGTCATAGCATTTTTGAGTTTTGCCCGATGTTTACTCATAATCAGACTGCCTTTTGGGTATTTGTTACAGCGTCATTTGTGTTATTTTTTTTCACTTTCCTATCAGCTATATTGTAAGTTTCCTGAAAGCAGGGAATATAAGTTATACTATCTTTTCATTGTTCCAGAATGGCTTCTTCAATAGTAGGAACTCAAATAATTGTTTATTTCGTTAACAAGTCCATTCAACAAACATTTATTGAGCTCCTGCTGTGTGTTAGGCATTTCTCTGGGCATTGAGGATATAGTAATGATAGCTAGCTCTCATGAAGTTCATGTTCTAGTATGAGGAGCCAGAAATAAAGATATAGAAAAGAAGTATCTAGAATACAATATATTTCTTTTAATTAATTTATTTAAGTAATCTCTGCCCCCAACGTGGGGCTCAAACTCACAATCCTAAGATCAAGAGTCGCATGCTCCACTGACTGAGGCAGCCAGGTGCCCCTAGAATACAATACAGTTCTGATGGTAATAAATACTTGGAAGAAAAACAAAGCAGGTGAAGGGAACAGATAATAATGGGAGTGGGGGGATGCTCTTTTAAATAGTATAGTTTGGGAAGGCTTCTTTTAATCTGAATTTTGGGAAGAACCCCAAAGGAAGTAAAGGGTTTCTGTTTCAGCTATTTCACATTTTAGGTGAGCTAAAGAGCAAGACAATTGAGTGTGGGGACATTCTAATAAGCATGATTAGAGAACTAAATTAAAATAGTTGTATTAAGAAAGGCAAGAAGATTTTGGTTTAGAAGTATACCTCGAGATATACTATTGAAAAGTATGACAGGCTCAAGACTGATTCAAATCTCCATTGGCTGTTTGAATTGAAGATGTGTCAGACCGCACAATTCTCTTACATGGGTGTGATAAGAAGTAAGACATTACCTGGGTGAAGGACAAGCCAGTGTATTACTCTGATAATCTTGAAAAATATGTCCTTGGAGCACAAATGACCTTTACTGGCATTAAGAAGATGGTAGAAATGACAGGCTTATAACTTATCTCAAGAAAGAGCTAACATTAATTACTTTCCACTGCCTTTTTTGTTAAAAGATGGAAATCTCTCTTATAATGTTTAAATTATGTGTCCCATATTTAAAATGATCTCATAGACAAAGTTAGATTTGCCTAGTAATACCCAAATTTTCAGTGAAGGCAGCTATTTCCATATGAAAACCTTGAAGGAATTAAAATATAAAAATGCATATATGTTGTTAGTAAATATACCAGGGAAATCTACTTATTGTCTTGTAACAGAGTAAGACTAACCTGCATTTGAATTAGGCACATTAGCCAGAATTTCTTATCCTATGTCAAGACAAGCACTGATATTGGTCCACTAAAATAAAAGATAGGAATATACACTTAAAAATCAATGAATAAGTGTCCAAGTGGAGGTTCAGGTAGGCCATTGGATATGCAGTTCTGGAGGTCTGAGATGAGGTTGGGAGTGGAGATAAAAACCTGAGAATTATCAACATATTAATGGTATTTAAAGCTATTAGATTCTTTGAGATCAGTCTTAATCAGTATAATCTAATAAGATATAATATGAGCCACAAATGTGAGCCACATATATAATTTTAAATATTCTAGTAGCCATGTTAATAATGGTAAAAAGAAATAGGTGAAATTACTTTTAGTAATATATTTTATTTGACTCAGTTTATCTAAAATAGTATTATTTCAACATGTACTCAACATAAACATTATTAATGAGATATTTACATTCTTTTTTTATACTAAGCCTTCAAAATCAGTATGTAATTTTACACTTAGCACACTTCTCAATTAGAACTGGTCACATTTCTTTTTTTTTCTTCAAATTTTTATTTAAATTCTAGTCAGTTAATATATAGTGTAATATTGGTTTCAGGAGTAGAATTTAGTAATTCCTTGGTATGATTAAATTTGAATAATAATACTTATCCCCTCTAGGCAGAGAAACTATATTCTGAAAAAACAAAGACAGTTCAGTTATTTGTTTAACCTCAACATTTTTAAGTTCTTTTTTTTTTCCATTTTATTTTTACTTTTTTTTATTTTAATGATTTTTTATTATATTATGTTAGTCACCATACAGTACATCCCCGGTTTCCGATGTAAGGCTCGATGATTCATTAGTTGTGTATAACACCCAGTGCACCATGCAATACGTGCCCTCCTTACTACCCATCACCGGCCTATCCCGTTCCCCCGACCCCTTCCCCTCTGAAGTCCTCAGTTTGTTTCTCATAGTCCATAGTCTCTCATGTTTCATTCCCCCTTCTGATTACCCCCCCTTTCTTTATCCCTTTCTTCCCCTACCGATCATCCTAGTTCTTATGTTCCATAGATGAGAGAAATCATACGATAGCTGTCTTTCTCTGCTTGACTTATTTCACTTAGCATTATCTCCTCCAGTGCCGTCCATGTTGTAGCAAATGTTGAGAACTCGTTCGTTCTGATAGCTGAGTAATATTCCATTGTATATATGGACCACAACTTCTTAATCCAGTCATCTGTTGAAGGGCATCTCAGCTCCTTCCATGATTTAGCTATTGTGGACATTGCTGCTATGAACATTGGGGTGCATATGGCCCTTCTCTTCACTACATCTGTATCTTTGGGGTAAATACCCAGTAGTGCAATGGCTGGATCATAGGGTAGCTCAATTTTTAACTTTTTAAGGGACCTCCACACTGTTTTCCAGAGTGGCTGTACCAACTTGCATTCACACCAACAATGTAGGAGGGATCCCCTTTCTCCACATCCTCTCCAACAATTGTTGTTTCTTGCCTTGTCTATTTTTGCCATTCTAACTGGCGTAAGGTGGTATCTCAGTGTGGTTTTGATTTGAATTTCCTTGATGGCTAATGATTTTGAACATTTTTTCATGTGTCTGTTAGCCATTTGTATGTCTTCATTGGAAAAGTGTCTGTTCATATCTTCTGCCCATTTTTTTATTTGTTTATTTGTTTCTCGTGTATTGAGTTTGAGAAGTTCTTTGTAGATCTTGGATACCAGTCCTTTATCTGTAGTGTCATTTGCAAATATATTCTCCCATTCCGTGGGCTGCCTCTTAGTTTTTCTGACTGTTTCCTTGGCTGTGCAGAAACTTTTAATCTTGATGAAGTCCCATAAATTCATTTTATCTTTTGTTTCTCTTGCCTTTGGGGATGTGTCATGAAAAAGGTTGCTTTGGCCGATGTCATAGAGGTTGCTGCCTATGTTCTCCTCTAGAATTCTGATGGATTCCTGTCTCACATCGAGGTCTTTCATCCATTTGGAGTTTATCTTTGTGTATGGTGTGAGAGAGTGGTCAAGTTTCATTCTCTTGCATGTAGCTGTCCAATTTTCCCAGCACCATTTATTGAAGAGACTGTCTTTTTCCCACCGGATGTTTTTTCCTGCTTTATCAAATATTAGTTGCCCAAAGAGCCGAGGGTCCATTTCTGGGTTCTCTATTCTGTTCCATTGGTCTATGTGTCTGTTTTTGTGCCAGTACCATGCTGTCTTTGTGATCACAGCTTTGTAGTACAGCTCGAAATCCGGCATTGTGATGCCCCCAGCTTTGTTTTTCCTTTTCAACAGTTCCTTGGAGATTCGGGGCCTTTTCTGTTTCCATACAAATTTAAGGACTGTTTGTTCCAGTTCTTTGAAAAATGTCCTCAGTATTTTGATCGGGATAGCATTGAAAGTGTAGATTGCTCTGGGTAGCATGGACATTTTAACTATGTTAATTCTTCCGATCCATGAGCATGGAATATCTTTCCATCTTTTTATGTCTTCCTCAATGTCTTTCAAGAGTGATTTATAGTTTCTAGAATATAGGTCCTTTACGTCTCTGGTTAAGTTAATTCCAAGGTAACGTATGGTTTTTGGTGCTATTGTAAATGGGATGGATTCCCTAATTTCTCTTTCTTCGGTCTCGTTATTCGTGTATAGAAATGCAACTGATTTCTGAGCATTGATTTTGTATCCCGCCACGTTACTGAATTGCTCTATAACTTCTAATAGTTTGGGAGTGGCTTCTTTTGGGTTTTCCATGTAGAGTATCATGTCATCTGCGAAGAGAGACATTTTGACTTCTTCTTTGCCGATTTGAATACCTTTGATCCCTTTTTGTTGTCTGATTGCTGTTGCAAGGACTTCTAGTACTATGTTGAATAATAGTGGCGAGAGTGGGCATCCTTGTCGAGTTCCTGATCTTAAGGGAAAGGCTTCCAGCTTTTCCCCATTGAGGATAATATTTGCAGTAGGCTTTTCATAGATGGCTTTTATGAGATTGAGAAATGTACCTTCTATTCCTACACTCTGAAGGGTTTTAATCAGGAAAGGATGCTGTATTTTGTCAAATGCTTTTTCGGCATCGATTGAGAGGATCATATGGTTCCTGAGTCTTTTCTTGTTGATATGCTGTATCACGCTGATTGATTTGCGAATATTGAACCACGCTTGCATCCCAGGTATGAATCCCACTTGATCGTGATGGATAATCCTTTTAATGTACTGTTGGATTCTATTAGCAAGTATCTTGTTGAGGATTTAGGCGTCCATATTCAATAGGGAAATCGGTCTGTAATTCTCCTTTTTGATGGGGTCTTTGCCTGGTTTGGGGATCAAGGTAATATTGGCCTCATAGAATGAGTTTGGTAGCTTTCCTTCTGTTTCTATTTTTTGAAATAGCTTTAGGAGAATAGGTATTATTTATTCTTTGAATGTTTGGTAGAATTCCCCAGGAAAACCGTCCGGGCCTGGAGTTTTGTTATTTGGAAGGTTGTTTATCACTGACTCAATTTCTTCATAATTAATTGGCCTGTTTAAGAAATCAATTTCTTCCTGTTTCAATCTTGGTAGTTTATAGGTTTCCAGGAAGGATTCCATCTCTTCCAGATTGCTTAGTTTATTGGCATATAGCTGTTGATAAGAATTTCTAATAATCCTTCCAATTTCAATGGTGCTCGTCGTGACCTCTCCTTTTTCATTCATAATTTTAATAATCTGGGTCCTTTCTCTTTTCTTTTGGATAAGTCTTGCCAGTGGTCTGTCAATTTTATTGATTCTCTCAAAGAACCAGCTTCTAGTCCTGTTGATCTGCTCTACTGTACTTCTGGTTTCTGCTTGATTGATTTCAGCTCTAATTTTGGTCAACTGCTTCCTCGTGCATGGATTAGGCCTGTCCCTCTGTTGCTGTTCCAGCTTCTTGAGGTGAGAATATAAAAACTGCATTTTATATTTTTCTATTCTTTTGAGTGAGGCTTGGATGGCTATGTATTTCCCCCTTAGGACTGCCTTTGCAGTATCCCATAGGTTTTGGACTGTTGTATTTTCATTCTCATTGGTCTCCATAAATTGTTTAATTTGATTTTTGATTTCCTGGTTTATCGAGTCATTCCTGAGCAGGATGGTTCTTAGTCTCCAAGTGTTTGAGTTTCTTCCAAATTTTTCCTTGTGGTTGAGTTCCAATTTCAGAGCGTTGTGGTCTGAGAATATGCAGGGGATAATTTCAGTCTTTTGGTATCGGCTGAGACCTGTTTTGTGTACCAGAACATGGTCTATTCTTGAGAATGTTCCATGGGCATTAGAATAGAATGAGTATTCTTTGGTTCTGGGGTGTAGTGTTCTATATATATCTAAGAGGTCCAACTCGTCGAGTATGGCATTCAAAGCCTTTGATTCTTTGCTTAGTTTTTGCCAGGGTGTTCTGTCTATTTCTGAGAGTGGAGTGTTGAGGTCCCCTACTATTAATGTATTTTTATTTATATGTCTCTTTATTCTGGTTAAGAGTTGGCTTGTGTATCTTGCTGCTCCCCTGTTGGGGGTATATATATTTATAATTGTCATATCCACTTGATGAATACTTCCCTTAAGAATAATATAGTGCCCTTCTGCATCTCTAACTATAGTCTGTAGTTTAAAATCCAATTTATCTGATATGAGAATTGCTACCCCAGCTTTCTTTTGAGGTCCATTTGCGTGAAAGATGGTACTCCATCCCCTTACTCTCAGTCTGAATGCATCTTTGGGTTCGAAATGAGTCTCTTGTAGACAGCAAATGGATGGGTCATTTTTTTTTTATCCAATCTGCAACCCTGTGGCGTTTTATGGGATGGTTCAAGCCATTTACATTAAGACTTATTACTGAGAGATATGATTTTAATAATGCCATGTTGCCAGTAAAGTCTTTGTTTGTATTGGCTGTGACTTTCTGTTCTGTATCACTCTTGGGGCCTTTTTACTTTTATAGAACCCCCCATAATATCTCCTGTAGGGCTGGTTTCATGGTTACAAAATTGGTTAGTGACTGGCGATTCTGAAATGTCTTTATTTCTCCATCAATTCTGAATGACAACCTTGCTGGATAAAGGATCCTTGGCTGCATGTTTTTCTCTGAAAGAGCATTAAATATGCTCCCCCAACCCTTTCTCTCATTCCAGGTCTGTGTAGACAGGTCTGACATAATTCTGATGCCTTTGCCTTGGTACGTGAGAAATTTCTTTGCCCTGGCCGCTTTCAATACTGTATCCTTGGATCTCATATTTGCGAATTGCACTATGACGTGACGTGGCGTAGGTCTGTCATGGTTGAGCTTGGGAGGGGTCCTCTCTGCCTCTTGGACACGAATTTTTGTTTCCCTTGCTAGATTAGGGAAGTTTTCAGCTACAATGTGTTCAAATATCTCTTCTAGACCTCTGTTTTTCTCCACCCCCTCGGGGATGCCGATGATTCTAACATTGGATCGTTTCCTTGAGTCAGTAATCTCCCGTAGCCAACATTCGTGGGCGTGGATTTTTTTAAGACCATCTTCTATTTTTATTTTTTCCTCTATTAACCCATCCTCCAATTCACTAACCCTTTCCTCTGCTTCCGTGACCTTGGCTGTCAGAGCCTCTAGTTTTGCCTGCATTTGGCTCATAGAATTTTTAATTTCTGTCAAATTCGCTCTCATATCCGCCCTTAGAGATTCTATATTCTCAGTAACATTTTCCTTAATACTTTTTTCAAGTCTACTCATCATCTTGACCATTGTTACTCTGAATTCCATTTCTGATAATTTGGTTACATCCATAGCCGTTACTTCTGTGGCAGAGGCCACAGACTCACTGTCTTTTCTTTGCTGGGGGGGGCTTCTCCTTCTTGTCATTCTAATGAGGAGAGGTTTCAGGGTTGTCCTGAGCCCAAAATTATTGACTGGGTCCCAGGCCGTGACCCTTGTTTTATAGGGATCTTAGAGATGTGGGCTTCTTCTTTAAAGATTTTATTTATTTACTTATCTGAGAGAGGGAGACAGACAGTCAGCAAGATGGGAACAGAAGCAGGGGAGTGAGAGAGGAAGAAGCAGGCTCCCAGCGGAGGAGCCCGATGAGGGTCTCCTTTCCGGAACGCTGGGATCACGCCCTAAGCCGGAGACAGGCGCTCAATGACTGCACCACCCAGGCGCCTCGGGTTGTGGGCTTCTTGGTTTTTCAGCCTGCCTTCTGGGGGAGGGGCCTGCCGCGCCGATACTCAGGCAACCCTGTTTGGTTAGAGTTTCCGTGTCCCCTGCGAGGGAGGATGGGGATGGGCACTCTCTGAGCCAGTATTTCCAGGCTTTTGTTCTCTGGCGGCCGGCTATGCCTCTTCTGAGGGTCAGAGCAGCAGAGGCTGCATTGTCACAGAACAGAGGGATTGCGGCCCGTTCTCCACTGATGTTCTGGCCACTTTAACTCTATTACTGTTGGTGCTGCTCAACCCTGCAGCGTCCCGGGATGTGCGCACCAACTCGGTGTCCCTGCCCTCACTTCCAGGGCCGGCGCGTCTCTGTCCTTTGTGTTTCTAATGCCGCCAGCCACCGGCCGCCCCGCACGCTCCGGGTCTCCCGGTCTCAGTCTACGCCCGGTGAGCACACCTCGATTCCGGAGTTTCGTGAGAAGCCTGGTGGCGCGCGCACCGGTTCAGGGTCTCAGTCTGCTGTTTCGCGGGTGCCGACCGCGAGTCCGCCCGCTCCCCCGTGCAGGTGGCCCGCCAGCCGCCAGCCGCCCCGCGCGTGCTCCAGGAGCTCCCGGTCTCAGTCTGGATCCCGTGAGCACACCGGGATTCCGGTGTTCCGGGAGATGCCTGGTGGCGCTCGTTCACCAGTCTCAGTCCGCTCTCTGGCGGGTGCCCTCTGTGAGTCCGCCCGCTCCCCTGTGCAGGTGGCTGCTGCTTCCCGGAGCCCAAACGTGGCGGCTCCCTCCCCCTTCCGTTTATCTTCCGATATCTGTGCACGGTTTACAGCTCCCCTCTTCGTACCTCAATACTCAGCGCTGGAGATGTTCATTTGTAGAGATCCAGATGCATCATCCTGCGTCTCAGGCTGATTCCGTGGTTATTTAGGCTGGTCTGGTACCTATCCAGCTCGACTCAGGGGACCGGCTGAAAAAGGGGTCCCCTACTCCTCCGCCATCTTAATTCCCTCCAAATTTTGTTTCTTCCTGTTTCAGTTCTGGTAGTTTGTAAGTTTCTAGGAATTTCTCCATTTCTTCTAGATTGCCTAACTTGTTGACATATCATTTTTCATAGTATTCTCTAATTGTATTTCTGTGGGGTTGGTTATGATCTCTCCTCTTTCATTCCTGATTTTATCTATTTGGGTCCTTTTTCTTTTCTTTTCGGTAAGTCTGGCTAGGGGTTTATTGATCTTATTAATTCTTTCAAAGAACTAGCTCTTATTTCATTAATCTGTTCTGTTTCTTTTGTTTGTTTCTGTATCCTTTATTTCTGTTCTAATCTTTATTATTTCCCTTCTTCTGCTGGCTTTAGGTTTTATTTGCTCTCCTTTTCTAGCTCCTTTAGGTGTAAGGTTAGGTTGTGTATTTGAGACTTTTCTTGCTTCTTGAGGTAGGCCTGTATTGCAATGTATTTCCCTCTCAGAATAGCCTTTGCTGCATCCCAAAGGTTTCGGATTGTTGTGTTTTCATTTTCATTTTCTTCCATGTATTTTTTAAGTTTCTTCTTAATTTCCTAATTAACTCACTCATTCTTTAGTAGGATGTTCTTTAACCTCCATGTATGTGAAGTCTTGCCAATTTTTTTCTTGTGGTTGACTTCACGTTTCATAGTGTTGTGGTTTGAAAATATGCATGGTATG